>NC_136798.1:13180880-13360880 GCF_951216825.1 Electrona antarctica
TTCTTTTCAACTTGAAATAGCACAGAATAGACCTGCCTTGATCTGCATCAATTGTCATCGCGGGGTTTTAGGGCACTTTGGCCGCAAGTAGTGGGCGAAGTCAGGGCTAATCCCTGGAAAGGGAATCACGGGAGAAGAGAAAAGCAACAATAACCAAGTCAAGCGTAAAAAATGAAAGCGAAATCTCTATTATCACCCTCTGCATTTCCCATGGAATGTGAAAATCAGGCTAGTTTGTTATTCGAGTCAGACGCGAAGGAAGAATATATGGGGTCGCTGTGGGTTGGTAGACTCACACGACGAAGAGGGCAATATTCCGGAGAGGGGCCTCGCATTTGGGAAAGCCCTCTCACATCCCGACATAACCATTAAATGCAGTCTGACTTTATGTTGTATAGAGAGGAGAAAACAAGAAAAGAGGCACAGTTCTCTGATGAAAGAATGAGGTTTTGGCGGATTAGGGACGGCCCGAAGGATGAAGAATAACTTCTGCATAACTTTACAGCTATTTTCTCCCTTGCTGTAGAGCCAAGTTTAAGACTGAATCGGTTTAAGTTAACCGTTTGTGGTGTCCAGTTCACGAGTATAGACTATACAAGAATATGCTATGTATAGGCTGTAGCAATTCCTTATCGGCCCACCAGATAGGCCTATTAATATAGGCTATGTCGTGGGCACATTTTAATGCATGGCGTGATATAGACTACAATGGTTAAGTAATACTTTTTGCTTGTTTGTTGTTGGCGTTGAGTGCATGGAGCTTGCATATCTTTCCGCAGGTGCACCGTTCTGTTTTGTCATACAAGCTACGCTACGTTCTTTCAAGTTCATTATTGATAGGTTTCTTTCAGGTTTCGCACTTGTATCTTGTATGTCCTCGTCACCCTCTTGAAGAGCTCTCGTGACGGCCTTTCTCTCTCTCTGAGCCTAATTAAAGTGATTTTTGTCCTCGTCAGGCCGGTTTCACTATCTGGGTATATATAGGCACATTTTAGGTATAAGGCTATATATTTTGTCCTTCTGAAATGAACGGACATCTCAAATAATGACATGCCGATTTTGTTGATTTAATAGCCTTAATAATTGCCTCCATAATAATATAGATTTCGTTTTAGGCCTATTTCCACATTCCACAATTCAATAAATCGAATATACAGTTGACCTATACACCACGCAAACATGCCTGGCCCTGGATGATGATGATGATGATAATAATAATAATCATAATAATAATCATAATTGATTATTATTATTATTATTATGTTATTTTTGAGCCTATATACAGGTTTAATGTTTGTTTTTAGTTCAATGTTTGTTTTAAAAACGCCATTGACAATGAAGAGAAATTAATGTTTGTTTTTAGTTCAATGTTTGTTTTTAAAAACGCCATTGACAATGAAGGGAAAATGTACGTCATCTTGTCCCTAACACAAACCATTAAGAGAATTTAATGTTTGTTTGTCACCGTTTGTTTTACAACAACATTACATCACCTATAGCAACGTGAGTTAGACTTTAATATATTAGCGCCCCTCACTTCACACGGGTGTGATTTTTTGAATATATATTTTGTATGGTTATGTTGCTGCATGATAGGCTATACTTTTCCTTCCAAAAAATGTTTCCAACCAAAGTGAACCCATGTATGGATGCAGAAAGAATTTCAAAGCTAGGCAAGGCATACTGTCTGTAAGTGTAGCCTAATCATCTTTTTTCTTTCTTTTAGAGATGGGATGCACTGGTGGGGGAGGAGGGGGGGAACATCTGAACAATTAGCTGAACTCTGGACAGGAACAGAAGAGTTAATGAGCTGACGGTATCGAGTGCCGCGAGTGGAGTATAGAGGCCAGAATCCATATAAAAACGGCATATTTACCGCTAGACTTGTGAGCAGTATTAGAATAGACCCTAATGCCACGCATTTTCTCCCCCTCATTTTCATTAGGCTCTCATGACTGCGGGATTGCTGCGGCCTGCGAGTTATCAAGAGCCACTAATTTCACATTAAAGACCATTGACTGCAGTGGTTTGATTCGAGGGCTTTTCGACAATTATCACAATCAGAATTTGAACCCAAATCATTTACCTTGACTCCGTGATTATTTGCTCCAAACCAGCACACGCACATTCGAAAATTGTACGGTGTCAAAACCGTATACTGTGCAAATAATGAGTGGGAGAGCATGAGCTATATCTATACATCTATACATAACATTGAGCTACATGGTCATATTACTCCCTATAGTAAGAGCAGACAGGCACTCAATTCAATTCAAATTAGCTTTATTGGCATGAGAAAACATACATTTACTTTGCCAAAGCATTTGTCAAAATATAATAAAAACTGTTAAAAATGTATAAACTGAGGGGGTACAGCATAGAGCTATATGCTACATCGTGTCGGTATATACATGTTATAACTTATACAGGTTAAACATCAATTGTATACCACCATCTCAATCTCCACCCACCCCCCCCCCCCCCCACTCACACACACAAACATGTTTTCTGTATCTATATAGGCTAATAAGGCTATATATGTGCAATATTTATACAAAGTCTATAGGCTACATATCTGTCACTCTGTGCAATCTTTTAGATGATGCATGCAGCATGCCTTGTTTCATCACAAGCTATTCAGTACTATTCACACTGCTAATGCTCACACTTGGTCTGATAGCTGCGACTGTAGAGAGAGAGAGAGCGAGAGAGAGAGAGATCGTTGATCACCCAAGTCCAAGTTCGAGCTGCGCGTCAACACTCGCGAGATCTTAGCCTATAGACGGCTGGCTGTCACATGATCACATCGAGAAAACAAGGAAGTCAAGTTGCAATGGGCTCTTAGATCTCTTAGATGTGAAAGAAGCAAGAAGCCCAGTTAACATCTCCGTTTTACAGAATGGCTCCGCGCAACGTGAACTTGTTTTTGGTGGCGCTGGTGGTAGGCCTACTAAACGGCTGGGCGTCCGCGTCTTCCGACACAGCGAACCTTACCGCTCCAGAATTAGTCGGAGAAATGACACAGATCCCCGTGTCGAGCCATGCAGTGGTGGCCGAGTCGCCCGTATTCAAGCCTGCGGAATCTTTCTTCTCCTTAAACTTGCTCGCTGCATTTCCAGACGATCTGGAGATCAGCGAGTATTGTACGCAGCTCCTGCATCTCTTTGGACAACGATATGTCACGTATGTGAATTGCATGGTGCCCTCCGCGCGACCTGTCAAAGTGTGCCAGAACTGTTTCGCCAGTTATGGTAGCCTTGGTGCCATCTACCACAATATATCAAATGAGGTATAGTAAATACTAAGTTGACACCGTTGAATTTGTGTGTACAATAGAGCCTGCCTGCATGTGTAAATTAGATTGGACTAGTTAAAGTACGCCCCCCCCCCCCCCCCCCCCGTCTCTTCAGTCACGGGATCATGTGATGCTGCCTGCATGTCTGCTGCTGTAACAGTGGCGTGCCGTGAACTATGGGATCATGCGACTTGTTCTCAAAATGGCATGCAGAACCATATTTCAGTTCACATGGTGTCTATTTTGGACATGAGTGACACTGTTGTGATTGTGCATGTTGTGTGATTGTAGATGCTTGTGTTTTTGAAAAGGCCGTCACCTACCACCAGTCAGTGGTTGTCAAACCTTTTTGATTTCATGGAGTTAGACCTGTAACTGTACAGTACATATGGAAACCCCTGAAGTAACATTGAGGGTCCCTGTAGCTCCTTTCGGAACCCTACGTTAAAGTTTCTGACATTTTGATGACTTTACGTAGGGTTCCTTATCATCGACTTCAAGCGACATGGGATGCAATCTGACTTACCCTGATTTACCCCTGTGCTGCGCTGTGGGTGTCACGCTGACATATTCCAAAAGAAGCATATGAACACTATAGGAGACAACGAATCCTCTGACCCCCCCCCCCCCCCGCGAACGGCTCAGAAGCCGTTAAGTATTTTTAATGTTTGTACGACCGTTTTGGCAGCTCTCTTCCTTCCTTCCTTGACTTATTGACATCCTATTGTACCGCCTCCATCACTGTGGCTGGCTACCTGCGACAGAGGCAGGAACGCGCAGATAGCCAGTTCCGGCGCTCTGTCGCAGGTAGCCAGCCACGGTGATGGAGGCGGTACAATAGGATGTCAATAAGGAAGTCAAGGAAGGAAGGAAGAGAGCTGCCAAAACGGTCGTACAAACATTAAAAATACTTAACGGCTTCTGAGCCGTTCGCGGGGGGGGTCAGAGGGTTCGTTGTCTCCTATAGCGTTCATATGCTTCTTTTGGAATATGTCAGCGTGACACCCACAGCGCGGCACAGGGGTAAATCAGGGTAAGTCAGATTGCATCCCATGTCGCTTGAAGCCGGTGATACCGGACCCTACGGGGTAGGGGTCCAAAGGAGCTCAACCCGGGGGGTCCGGAGACGGGCTAGGGTCCCTGGAGAGGTGGAACCCCACTTGAGAACCACTGATCTAAACTCCTCACAAAAAGTTTGGAAACTTAACTTTGGTCGATTATTTCTCCCCTTTAATAATACCAATTGGTATTGTATTTATTGTTTATTTTTATCGTTGATTAGTCACCTTTTACAGCTTCTAAGGACCAAGCATTCAGCCCATCCCTCAACAAGGTTTTGTTGCAAGTCAGGCCAGCCAACGTGGTTGCTAGAGTTGGTCACTCTAGCACGTATACACCATGCCCAATTTGATTGATTAAAGTATTTAACAGTATGCAGAATTGGTACATTTCAAATACATCCAATCCATCAATACATCCCACAAGTTAGCCCCATATGTGCCCTCTCCCTACGCTCATTCTGTAGCTACAGAATGAGCGTAGTGCTGAGTGAACATATTGGGGCTATACCCACAAGTTGGGTTGAGGTCTGGACTCACGACAGGCCATTCCATCCTCTTCACTCTTAGGCCTGACTCACACCTTCGCAACAGATTGATGTATGCTTGTTGTATGAGACTTATTGACTGATGCAAGCTCACAATGCATTTCCAATGGGAGTCACATGGTTTGACACAACATTTGTGTTGTATGAGGGGGTGGGGGGCAGTCGAAACACAGCCGAAAGCCGTACAACACAAATGTTGTGTCAAACCATGTGACTTCCATTGGAAATGCATTGCGGGAAAGATGTAAACAAACCGTTTGCATACATTTAGCATGCATCAATGTTGTATGCTAGATGTAAAGGTGTGAGTCGGGCCTTAGCCACAATTTGCAACACTAGATGTTTTAATGAACCGGTCGTGCTGCTGCCTCCTGCATTCTGTGCACATTTGAAACAGGTGGTATGCAGGACCGTTCAGTGACTTCGACGAGCGCTTCCAAACTCCAACACTTAGAAAAATAATCACCTGCACATAATAATAATAAGGATAATTTAAGCTTTCCCTACAGCTGCAATATTGGTAAATGGTGCATTTATATAGCTCCTTTATCCAAGGCGTACATAGATTGTGCATTACATTCACCCAATGCACATTCACACACATGTTCATACACCGATGATGGAGGAAACCATGCAAGGCAGTAACCTGCACATCGGGAGCAATTAGGGGTTCAGCATCTTGCTCGACACTAATAACTCTGGGGGAGCCCAGTTCGAACTGGAACCTTGCTGTTCCCATCCAGCCACTCTACCCCTGAGCCACCGCCAGTCCGCCACGGTGTGAGTTTGTGGTGAGTTTAACGTTGTTTAATACAAGCAGATCGGAAATGCATTTGGATCAATGGGATGTCAATGGAGGGTATTGCAACTCAGATTCATCCCATTATAAAAAATGGGCTCTGTGGGGGCATCCTGGAGGATGGCGTTACGTCCCAGATTCTGAAGATATGGGATTGCCACTGGCTCCAAAATATCATCCTGATATCTCACTGCATTGACTTGAGATTGCTGATGACTAGTTCCGTCTTGCCTGTGAGAGAGATGCCGCCCCATACAATGCCAAGCTGTGGTGTGTTCCAGTTCCCTAACACAGTGTAAAATTAATTAGGTGTAAAAAAAAAGAAAGGGCCAATGTGTTGTTTTTTCCTAATTACTGTGGGAGAGTGCAAAAACCACAAAGCAACTCAAAGCAAGAGTGAATACCAACCATTTGCCATTTTGGCAATTTTTTGGGGGGCGCTATCCACACATTTTGTGGATGTGGTAAAGATGATAAAAACAATATAAAATTCAATACCAATTGGTATTATTAAAGGGGAGAAATAATCAACCAAAGTGAAGTTTCCAAACTTTTTTTGAGGAGTTTAGATTCTTTATTATTTATTTATTATTCTAAACATACTTTATTGTTTTTTTATATTTTTATAAATCAACAAATAGTAGGCCATGCCATGAAAAAAACAGTCCCAACAGTTTTCTTAAATTCGCTTGTGTATCTTCAGATGGGGCCCGGCAACGTGAGCTGCAAGGATAGCCTTCTACGGAAGGACCGCCTGATGCTGGTCTTTCTGCTGTACAGTAACCTGAAAGAAATATGGGAAATATCAGTCTGTGATCGTAAGCTGTTCTTGAATAACAAGCATTCAATCACCATATTACCCACAGAATAACTAGGGAATTGTGCACATAAAGCTCAGTCCACACCAATGATTCACAATGCAACTCGTTGCAACTTGCCGACCTACTACAACAGGTCAAATCAATTTCTTGCAGCTGGTAGCAAGTTGAAAATCATTGGTGTAGACTGGGCTTATGACAGCCAGAGCCATACACATCCAATAATCACCAACAAGGAGTGCCTTGTGGACAGCAAGGTAACTCATAACTAAATTTGAACAAAGACGAGAAGCATCTGTTATTAATTTGTCCCTTCAGTTTTCACATTTGACAGTCTTCCAGGAGCTGTAGTGTGTATACTAGAAGTATAGCAAAAGTGTAGACACAAGTGGCCACTGCAGGCACCAAACCCATTCATTTCCATACTTTAACAATCTCCAGCTGCCCAATATCAGAACATGTTCTATTATATCTGCTGATTGTATATCCAAGTACTATGATAATGCATATTATCTAAACATATTTTGCGTTTTCCATTTAAAAAAAAAGTATTATGGGTCTGTGAATTTTTTTTTTTTTTAAGGTTGTGTCATCAAGGACAAAACCCAAGACTATCTATACAAAGGCCTGACCACTGACACGCTGTACTTCATGGAGGCTCTCAACCAATCTCTCACCTGCTTTGAGAAGTTTCTGGTAAGGTGTGAATGTGGAAGAACTGGGTCCAAAATGAAACTCCAAACTTATTTCGATCCCCTTTTTATGCACTCTGTTTATGCACTTCTTTTTTTGTCCTAATGCGTTCATTTTATGAGCAACAGTTGCCCAAATTCCACTTTTTTCAGACAGTTGGAGTTGCATTGTGTCCCTCTAAAATGGGTCTGTTCTGTTACTTAATTAGGTTTAGGGTTATATTTATATTTCAGAATCATTGAATTTAGCTTTTATTTTCATTCCTGAGCCGGTAGAGGGCTACATGTTGCAAAGATTCAACCGTTCAAGTTCACCTTTTAAGCTCGGCTTCATGTGCAAAAATGTGTAAAGAAGGCGGTCCATTCGCTGGTGGCGTAATTAGCCCCTGCCTTAGTAAATAAGCTGTAAATTTCACACAGATTGCCAGTGCTAATTGCTTGAATGACCCATGTACATACTGTACATGTACAGAAAAATCTATTCCTCAGACTCACTATAGCACTGCCCATTGTTTCATTTTGCTTGTGAATACTGAATATACGTATATCATGGCATATACCGCATATCTTTTAGGGTGGATGAAATCCCCCCACCCTCCCCCAGTTATGTTCAATATTGAGTTTATTTCTGCTGAGAGGTCATGTATTTATATGGAGGATTGTTCTTTTTCTTGTCAAACAGGGAAACCACTCAGAACTGTGCAAGCAGTGTAAGATCACATATAGGGACCTGAATGAGCTGTATGGTCGTATGGATAAGAACGGAACTCTTTGTATCGACATTGAGGATGCGGTATGTATCTGTGCACTTGGCAATCGCAAAATGCTTTTTAATCACTTAAACTCTATACTTTAACAGCGGTCCCCCAGGAGTCTGTACCTCTTTGCCAGAAATAGAAGCTTGTGAGCTTGTAGATCTTCTATTTTCACCAAATGTTTGCCTATTATGACATGCGCAGAATAGAGGCACTAGGATTCATCTTCATTAAGACTATAGAAAACAGGAAAATACACCATATATTCTATAGCTCATTCTAGGGATTTTATGGAAAGAAAACGCCTAATAAAATATTCTTTAACTTGATAGTGTGCCCCTTCACTGTGGTCATCTGAAGCATTGTTCGACACCTTGCCTTCGTTTCAGATGAACGTGACCCGCGGACTGTGGAGCAAGAAATTCAATTGTTCCTTTCCCCGCGAGGAGACGGTTCCTGTCATCGCTGTGTCCTGCTTCATGCTCTTTCTGCCCATCATCTTCTACTTGAGCAGCTTCCTTCACTCCGAACAAAAGAAACGCAAGCTCATACACCGTGAGTAACCAGCTTAATTCGGCCATTGTCGCATAGAGAGATTTTTTGACAGGGGTTTTGAGGGGTGCAGGAGTGTTGTGTCTTTTGTGGAGGAGGGTGGGTGATTTTGGGGGTCTAGCCGAGAGGGGTATCCTGGGTAGCTCTGAAAGCATAGCACGGTTGCCTCTAGCAAACCTCTGGATCATCGAGGTTGAAGGATTCCTTGGGTGGTGCACGAGAGGTCACTGACCACAGGGGCTCTTTAAGGTTTCAGAGAAATGCAGGGAGATTTTATATGGGTGTGAAGCTTATGGTGGATGCTAAATCTGTAACTAATGGGTTTGGCACTTTAGAAATCAAAACTCAAGAACTAATGTTTGATAAAGTAATGTAAGTGATAAGTGGTATGAAAGAGTGGGTTAATTATTTAATTAAGTTATTTATTTATAAACACAATTTTGTACAAAATCATAACTTTCGACCTAGGCCTACTATATATATGGATTTATTAGCTTCGAATATCCAGTGGTATGTAGTATCCAAAGTTATGTTGTGCATTCTCTACCAGCATTTGGTCTTTCACTGACATTTTAAATGCATAATAGGTGGAATTATATATTGAAAGATATAGCATTACACATAAATTGTGTATTTCCAACAGTTTGTTGTCTTGTAGTGTAACACAGTGTTCTCATTGATCTTTAGTTTTCTTTTCTTTTTTCATGGCCATCCATTATGTTCACATTCATTAAAGATTTGACCTTGACCTCATTAGGGGCAATGGAGCAAAACATATTTACAGTGTTAGAACACTAGTGTCATACATATTTTATATTTTTTGAGTGAGATTATTGCAGTCCTCTGACTGTCTGCCATGACGCTGTTACGTTTTAATTTACCGAGAAGTATTCTTATTCTAAAACAAAAGCTAGTGTTTAGTGATGAGTTGTTTGCTTTGTAAATGGTATGTAAATGTTAAAAACTAACCAATAATACTATGTGAAACATTGCTGTAAATGATTTCTGGATGTCATACTTGTCTGTTAGTACATATTTAATTGTAATTCTCTTTCTGCAGCAAAACGAGCCAAGTCCAAGACCAGTCTTATGAACATTCAGGACAAGTTCAGCTGAGAAGTGGTATTATGGCTAAAATGGAAGAAAACAAGTCACCGCTCCCATTATCCTTAATAACTTTAAGTTGCTTTGTACAAGCCTTCAGCTTGAAGAGAATTTAGAAATTTCACTCCCTTGCAACTGTGATTTGGACCATGTGTATACAGAATATTCAACAAGAGCATTCCGAAATATTTTTTGGAAAACATGACACCATATCACAATATATAATAAAAAAAAACCCTGCTGTAGATCAGTGACCGCCCATTGGTCGAAATAAAACTTTTGATTATTTGAATGAAATCACATCTTGATATGAAGGTGCATTATAGCTGCCACAATACTAGCTCAGATGGCTTGCTGAAAGGGTTAACGTCAGTGAGTGCAAGCGTGCATGTGTGAGTGTGTTTGTGTGCTGCGCGCACACCTTTTTCTGGGTTTTAAAAACGGCCATTCTGCCTCTAATGTGAGTTCAGCAGAGAGCTGCAGCCAGGAAGCACTTGATGTCCATTAGTGTTGACACGTATGTGCTGTAAGAAAAGGAGCGGGGTGCATTTCATAGAGGAAAAAAGAAGATAAGTAAATAAATAACAAAGAAACATAATGTAAGAGCACTCCAAAGTAGACACTGATGTTACCTGTTTTCCAACCAGTATTATTTTTTGTATTTTATTTTATTTTGTTTGCAAAAGAGTAAAGACCATTGTTTTTGTGTGCTTTTCCTATGATATTTTAACTTAATTTGTGAAGTGTTTTATTATATGCTCAGGCATGATGGTTTGTTGTAATAAGAGGAGACGGGTGAAGAGATTGATTAACAGTTTCAATTGTTTAGGTTGTTTCATAATTTATTTAATTCTTTGTTTGAATATAAATTTCAGATGGCTTAATTTGATATTTTTGTTGAATTTTCTACCATAGCATTAAACACTTGAATCCTAGCACTCCCATCCCAAGAGGCTCCAAAAATAGCAGACCTGCAAGCTGATTGGCTACTGTAGGCTATTTTCAGGAAGATATTTAGTGTCCCATGGATATGGTCAACTATAAGTAGGCTACAGCAGGGCTCAAGTGGTTAATATTTCAATTGCTCCTAATTAGTTTTATGATATGGTTAATATAATATAATTTAATGTCATGGTTATTCCAGGAATCATGCATTTAATGTGCCATCTTTTTGTAAATGAATAAATACTGATATTTGGCTATTAATTGACTATTACATTTTTACTCCTTTTACTTAAGTTCTACATAATATGTATCCATTATGTAGCCTGTCAAATAGGCTATTCTGTTTTAGAACATAATTAAACAAATTGTTACAAATATAAGTTAAATAGGCCTACCTAAAGTTTTCCTGTTGGAGAAACGCCTGTTTCTATAGCCGTGGACATGTGGCACCTAGATTATGACTGCAATAATGAATGAGTCCATTTTTGTATTCTGTTTAAAAAGCTATTTATTTCCCCATACAGGCATAGCTTTTGTTTTCACATTACGTTCTTGCTCTGGCAACGGGATCGGCTTTTCCTCCGTCATTAGCTAAGCTAATGTGGGATAAAGATACTTGGCCGAATAATCGCAGCAACACATCCGTTAAAACTCCCTTGGCTTTTTGGTCTTGTGGAGCGCAGCCACTGCTGACCTTCAGCGTTTCTAATAGCATTAACTGAGATATACGCCGAGTCATATGACCCCACAGCAGCCAGCAGAACGGCTCAAGCATGGACCTTCAGCTGCGCTTATACACAGCAAACTGAAGTTGAGAGTTCGAACGAAGCTCGAGAATGACAGCTTTGATTCGGATTCCGTTAAGCTGTGTAGCTCGAGGGCTGAAAGTCAGGAAACAGAAACACTTGAGGAGTTCGCACGGGCCAATGGAGCGGAGATCATCACGTGATTGAGAGAACTAACTAAACTACCTCGTGCCAACAGACTTTCCACCTGGTAAACAGCTCTGCAGTGTGTGCTTTGTGCTACATTGATTTAGTGATGTTTATGTACATCAATGTCCATTGCCTTTGCTTCTACATCAGTCCCATTATAAGAGGCATTTTGGGTCATTAGCCTATATCAACTTGAAATTACCATAATGAAATGCGTGAGGTGCACTGGTGCAGCCATTTCTGCAGAACCATATGAGTATAAACCTGCCCTAGCCGGCTACTCATTTTCCCAGACCACATCTGGTTTGGAAGGCTGTGTGTGTGTGTGTGTGTGTGTGTGTGTGTGGATGATGTGATTTCTCCATTCCATTCACATTTGAATTGTATTAGCCTATGTAACAACTAACAAGTGGACTGCAGCATAAATTGTGAATGTTTTATTTGCCTCTAAATCATGTTAGGGCCAGTTGATTGAACTTGTGATTGAAATATGGCATGTAGGGCAACAATGATGCAATCCAACAGTAACTATGGCCTAATACCAGGCATAAATCTGCACATGTAATCCACTTCCAAAGAGCTTTTGGAGTTGACAGGATAATTATACTGTAAGTGACAGTTTATGACTGAAAGAAATTAATATGATTCCATATAGGCAGACTTACATCAATGTTCATCCACCATTTAAAAAATATATGAGTTACAGAATATAACAGGCTATAGAACAGATTATAATTTTCAATAGTGGCATTTAGCAGACGCTCTTCTCCAGAGTGACTTGCAAAATGCAAGATTGGATTTAGTGGCATTAATGCTGTGCAACAAACAGGGTAAGAGGAAACAATTAAGTGTTACACACACACAAAGTAACTAGAATAGTAAAAAGGTGCACTCAGTACCATGCAAAGTTGCACCAGCAGGCATGCCCTAATAATATTGTGTCTGCCTGCCTCTTTCATATATTCATTGTCTACCTTATCTTTCTGATTTCTGTCACAAAACTATCTCTGTAATCTCCAAAGTTAATTCCTTTAGTCAATAATTATGTTTGTATCACCATTCACCAGTCAACGAAAATGTGTGATTTGACATATAAGTGTTGGGTTTTCACTGCCCCACATTCGCTATGCAAGGTAGAAACTGAAGAGAGTTTTCAGACTGGCAGAAATTGGGTGAGTCTAGTGCTGACTGATAGTCAGATAGGCCATTCCACAGCTTGGAAGCCAGGTTGGGGAAGAGGTTCACTTACCTGGCAGGTAAGCAACCTATGTAGGGTGTCATAGGATAGGGATGAACAGACATCCTGCATCCATTTCATGACCTCATCTGCGGAATGCACAATAATAATGATGATGGAATAAGATAGTTGCAAAAGCACTGCAGTTTTCCATCTGACAGTCCCTGGACTCATGCTCACAGAGTCATTACCCTGCATGTGGCAGCAGCAGTTGAACAGATGTTTACAGCTTTAATAACTTGTCTGAAAATAATTACTTTCAAGTTGTTATTTACAGATGTCTGTTTTTTCTATGACTCCATTAACATAATTATTGAGTCTCTCATATACCATGACTGTAATGCTGTTTGGCATGCCTAAGAAGTCGTTTAGTCTTTATCAGCCAATGTGTCGGCACAACTGCTGCATGGTGTGTACTTCCCAGAAATATAGATATGTCTAGGGGGGATGAAATACACCTAAGAAAGTGGCCCAACAATGCTTACAAAGAATGGGGTACAAATAAGGATTATTTGTTCACTTTTCTTGAGCTCTCTGCTTTCGTAATGCGTGAAGTTGTAAGTTGACCCCTGTGAACCTTTAAAGCCCATTGTGTGGGATTTACAATTTGGCTTTCAATTTGACATTGACAACATACATTCTTAGAACCATCATTTTGTTTAAATGTGCCGTAAAATGTTAATACCTAGAGATTTGCTCTTTTGTCACTCTACTTGTCCCTGATCTAAAGGTTACACTTCTGCATGTGAATACTGAAGAGGTAATGCATTGACTATGTTGAAAGGAAAATGTGTGCCCATTGGCAGTAGATGCTTCAGTCAATGACATGTAGCCTTGATGCAAGGGCACTACATTCCATGCCTCACAGAAGACCTGACCTGACCTTCCTTTTTCCTTTTTAAACCAAATTCTTGCAAAACTTTGCACAGAGACAGAGGCGAATGCCTTCCAGGCTGATATTCTCTACCATCTCCACCCCCTCCCCACATCATGTGCTTGGTATATCCTGGGTGTCCCATGTCTCCAGCCTGTGAATATGTCCTTTTTATTCCAATATTAAGAAACTGTTAGTTAGCGCTTAAGGTGTTATGCAACCCCTGCCCCTTGAGCTGTCAGTTAGTTAACTGGCTAAAGGTTAGGCTCAGATAATCTGCCTCTCAACCCCTGAGCAATGAATATAATGCTTTGTTGAACAAGAAGTAAACATATGCCCATGGGGTAGGAATTAGAAGGAAATGTGCATGCATGCACACACGCACGCACGCACGCGCGCACGCACACACGCACACACACACACACACACACACACACACACACACACACACACACACACACACACACACACACACACACACACATTTCTAGGACTAACACTCCAAGTTTAGGACCACTTCTGTGCCCACACATGCACACTCACTCACACATAGGGAATATGCAGTGGAAGGATGAATGGGGTTTATTATACACCTGTGAGAACGGTCAAAGTCTGTCAATCCCCAGGCCTAGATTATGGTATTATGATAGATTATAGAATCACTTTCTGATGGCAGTCATTGAGTTTAATCTTGCAGCATTCCAACTAAGGGTCTGTTGAACATAAGGCCCTCTCCTCGTTCCCCCTCTACCCAACCCCGCCCCCCCTCTGCTCCCCTCTTTCACAAAGGTCTTATGACAAGTCAGCTGTTAATGACATCACAGATGCTGGATCATATGTCAGAAACCTTCCCTGATGACTTGTATCCTTTTTTGGCTCAGCAGTAAAGAGGCCACTTCAGGCCAGTAGGTGCCCCAGGGGGTGAGATCGGATGCGAGGGCTGCCAAGGGCCAGGTTGGTGGGGGGCACTCTTTAGGGCAGGAACATCTGACCCATGTTTGTGTTTGTATTATGTGGGCAGCCAGGGAGGGCCCATCTTGCCATCAGCTTGAAGAGACATTTTGTATTGCCCTTTGTGATACTGTGTGTGTGTGTGTGTGTGATGCAAATAGCCTGCATCCTTAGACTCACTAAATTGAGAGAGGTCGCAATCATGTCACCCTCCGGGGTCCTGGGATGCAATACTGTACTCAGTAGGCTACTTAACGTTGTTGAAGTAACACTCATAAAATGTCCCTGGCTGGGGCCCATCTAAAAGACGGGAAGTGTGTGTGTGTGTGTGTGTGTGTGTGTGTGTGTGTGTGTGTGTGTGTGTGTGTGTGTGTGTGTGTGTGTGTGTGTGTGTGTGTGTGTGTGTGTGTGTGTGTTTGTGTTTGTGTTTGCTATTCATGTGCGTGTTATGTTATGTGATTTTGCATAATGTTTGAAATATGTCCACTGCCACAAATCAGTTTGAGGGAACTGAGAATAATTCATATTATGAAACATTAGCGCCACCTATAGTCAACATCTGAATATGACAGTTTGCCTGGCTATGAATCTAAGAACAGAACACAGTTAGACACGTCCAGCCCGCAGCCCCATACACATTATGCTGTTTAGTATGCTACAATTTGCAGCTTGTTTGAATCAACAGCTTGCATACAATGCATTGAACTGCACACAAATGAATGCTTGTGCAAATGTTTGAAGGCTTGAACTCTGCCAGTAGATGGCAGCACTGTCCTATCTAACGTGTATGAGCTGTGAGCCTCTTTCCTAAATTTTCAACCTTTTTCATATCAAGGCTCATTATATTCAGCATTTGAGCCATGGATCACCATTTGAGACCCAAAACTAATTTCAACAATTCTTCTACATTCTCTTTCTTGTAAATTAAGTAATAATGTTTAACAATAATGTAACTCTTGAGAGCGTAAAATGAAACCAAATTAGATCTATAAGGGACCATTTGGTTACCAACTTTCCATAATTTTACTTGGGGACCACCTGGAACCGCCCGAGGAGTATGGACCACTGGTGGTCCCCGGACCACTGGTTGAAAACCACTGTCCTAAATGAAGATGTTTTATTTCAGTGATGGACAAAGTATGTGTACTCAACCCTAGTACTCGTGGCATTCATAATTACATCATTTTTATGATTATCGAGATCATGGATTTCACAATGCCACGCCAGACTTTCCGGTCCTTCATTGCCATCCCCAGTTCCTGCTTAGTGATGCTTGTGTCCCTAGCGATGACATCAGGGAACGACAGTTTTCTACCTCTGGTCTGCCTCTAGGCAGAATTCCAGAGAAGAAGGGAAGATATAACCTCATTGTCAGCTGAGCTCTGTAGCAGTAATTGTCTCCACCAGGCCGAAGGCATGGGGAGAGAGTATGTTTTGCACTCCGTCCGTCCGTGTGTGTGTCCGTGTGTGTGTCCTTCCGTCCGTCCGTTACCAGCTAATCTCCGGCACCGTTAACCCGGTCGATGCCAAACTTTGCACACACACTCCCTGGATGCCAACGATGAACCTCTGCCCCACATTTTCCAGAACGGCCTGTTATAGCGCCACCATGAGGCAGCTTTTCACATGTTTTACCTAAAACTGCACCGATCTGCGTGAAACGTTGCATGCACACTCCCTAGAGGCCAAGGACAAACCTTTGACCTGCATTTTCCACATCTGCCTTTTATAGCGCCACCAGGAGGCCGACTTTTGTAAAACACATTTCTCCAGATTCTGTCCAAAAATCTCACAAATCGTTACACAGTATCTCTATGGTCATGTGCTCAAGTCGGATCTGTCCGATATTTCATATTCCATCCTAATTGGCTATAATTAGCTTTCACAGTTTGCAAGATTGCCCCGTTTTGAACAAAAGCCTCAAATCATGAATGCAGCATGCAATTTACGTGAAATCTTTCACACATTTTCTTACTAGGCTGAGGAATATATCCCAACCTTTTCACATTGGCCTGTTATAGCGCCACCAACAGGTTGATTTTTGCAAAACACATTTTTGGAACAAAATGCCTCAAATCATCCAATTGCCATCAAAGGCGTATGAATAAATGGCACCCTTTTCACATTGGCCTATTATAGCGCCACCAGGAGGCCACAACCTGACCTGCCCTGGTGGAGACCTGTGCCCCGAGGGGCACTTTTTCTAGTTTTTTAAGTTTTGTTCAAAGATTGAAGATCTACGAGCTTGTAGATCTGTTGTTTTAAAGTACTGTATAAGTTAAAGTAGTTGAACTCATTTTGATGCTATATAGGCTACTCTTGTATTAAATGTTTTTGCTGGGGACCCCCTGGTATCCCCTCAAGGACCCCTGGGGGTCCTCAGACCTCACTTTGAGAAGCACCTTTTCACTACATTATGTGTATTTTAACATTTAATCCTATGACTGGAACCCAGAGGCATTATGTTTGTCCATGCGGGTTGTCAATCAATCAATCAATCAATCAATCAATCAGTGAGTCAGTCTGTCTGTCTATATCTACATGTAGGCTAATAGGTGTGCGTGCGTGCGAGAGTGTGCGCGTGTGTGTGTGTGTGTGTGTGTGTGTTTTATGGCCCAGTACAGACCCCTGGGGGACCCCCGTTTAAGGAGATCCCTTTGTGACATGGACAAAGAGGTAAAGCCTCATCCATCCTTTACACTCTACCTGTGCACATAGACCGTCTGAATGCACATGAATATGATTATATTTATATCAGCACAGAGTTAAGCACTTTGAGCTACCGCTGTAGTCATGGTGGGTCTTCTGACACCAATGGATTTCATTGTTGCGATTTCCTGCATTCATCAGACCGAAGGGAATAACATTACAGAGACAGAGAAGAAACAGAGATCAGTCAAACTGTCAACACCATAACTCCCCCTCTGCCTCATGTCTGTTTGGACACAAACATAGAGGAATGTGTTGGATCATGCATGGCCAATCAAAGGCTTGGGCGGGGGGTAGTACTGCTGGGACTAGCCGCCAGCGCCGATACTGAAGAGATGATCCACAGACAGACCTGTCAGAATTTGTCAGAATTTGCACCAGGGTATCAGGGAGTAAGAAATCTTGGACAGGGCGAGGCCAGCAATTAAATTGTCACCTGAAACAAAAGAGATTGAAGTATGTGCACGCACTGACAGGACAAGGCAAACACATCAAAAGTAGGCCTACCCACATGCCACACCACATAGGCACACAAGACCCCCCCCCCCACACACACACACACACACACACACACAGCTACGTAAATCCAGACACTGATTTTCTTCCTAGATTAACTTTCACTCATCTCCTCCACTCAGCATACTTTAAATTACTCTTTAATTTTATGTGTTCTATTTTAAAACAAATTGGCCTTTCAGAATATCAATGTATGTACACTACTGAACTATGGTACTGTAGGCCTACTGTATTGTATTGTGATGTATATTTCAGCTATCCTTTTATGTATGTTCTTGAGGCAGATTTTGTCATCTTAATTGTGACTATGGCCATTTTAATGTTGTTGTTTTTTGCGGCTTTCGCCTTTATTTTATACCTTTTCCATAGAGGGACAGACAGTAGGCCGACAGGAAATGGGGGAGAGAGATGGGGGAGTGACATGCAGCAAAGGCCGTCGGGCCTTTCACCAGTGAAAACATGATCTGCTGGCAGAGATAACAATAATTGCCATTAAAGAAATCAACAGTTGTGTACAGGAGTGAATGGGTAAGTGCAGACATACCGTGCTGGATGAGGGACAGGCAAACCAGAGACAGGTTAATGTTATTCAGAGTGTGTTGACTCAAACTTAAGGCCCATCTGTCTGTTCACACATCATTAATAATGGCATTAGCTGTTCCTGTCTGCTCAAATTCCATATGAATGTAAAAGGCAAAATGGAGGCCTGATAGATGGAGACAGAGATGCATGTTCAACAGGCTGGGGTCAACCCCCTTCCTGTTTAATGAAGTCAGGAAGTGGTTTTTTTTCTTAAGAATTCAAAAAGATTTGATCTCTTTCCACATGGAAATAATAGGTTTTATTTTGAATTGCATGGATTGAAAGTGAATTGACCCTGATGTTCTGGTTCAGTTGATGCCTGTGTTGTTGCTGGGCAGCAATGTCACGCCTGCCCAAACACGACCGAGGCGAGGCATTCCACCGACAACACGGCTACTGTTCACACACTTTCCTTATTTAGAAGTACTGCAGTGTATGGCATGGTTACAGACACATGCATGCACACACAACACATTGCGGATGCAATACATTGTGAGGACAAACACACTGACTGTATGCTGGACGTGAAATTGGGGGATGCAGTGATTGTATCACATGACCCACATTCCATGCAAATGCTAACGCGGAAGTCGTACGCGTACTTTAACGACCTGCTGTCGCTAGCTCGACTTTGCAGAGAAATAAGCATGTTTCTTTTGTCAGGCCTCATTACCCTTCATTTGAAGAGGCATGTTCAAACACCTTGTTGTTACGCTACTCTCCTAATTTACCACTACTCCTCGGGCTGATGTTAGCCTACGTGTGTAACTAACACAAGCGCTGATGTCTTAAGCCCAATTCATGCTTCATTCTACAACCGAGGTCACTCACGGTCTCACCAAAAATAACATATATAATACAATAATAAAAAAATATAGTCTGGAAACCAGACGAGCCAGTGAAAAAAATACCGTAAATTTGCTCTTGTCAGATTTGGTCTGCCCCCGCTCGGTTGTGATTGGATTGGGGCACGAAATCAGGGCCCATACACTGACACCACGCTAGACAGGAACGCCCAAAACGTCACATACGGTTTTAGCCTGGGGTAA
Organism: Electrona antarctica; assembly: GCF_951216825.1. Lineage (NCBI taxonomy): Eukaryota > Metazoa > Chordata > Actinopteri > Myctophiformes > Myctophidae > Electrona > Electrona antarctica. The sequence continues at coordinate 13,200,300 of NC_136798.1, forward strand.
GAATTTTCTATGGCTGCCAATGCAACTTGGTCCAATCCTTAATCACATACGGACAAACATCTATGCCGATGCTATCTAACTTGCGGAGGTAGCGTGCCTTGTCCACGGGCAACAGATCTTTCAACGTATGGCATTGCAAATACGTTTGATAATCGCTACTCTGCTCAATATTGTTTTGAAAATGCCGCAAATTGCATTGCAGTGAACGAGCGCAAATCACAACTTCCCCCGGTTGTGGGCGGAGTCACAGTTTGAGGCGCTGTTTACGCGCCGTGGTGTCAGTGTATACAAATATCTACGTAGTGATATTAGTCTTGTCATGCCAGGCTAGCGAAAATAACTATCATTTCATACTCAGATGTATGCAGTATGCCACTTTTTGTTTGTTTGGTGTGACATCTTAAATTCAATAAAACAGCAGTGAGAACGGCCGCGAACAAACCTACGCCTCCTGTCTTGTCACTGCGCCAAATGAAGGACCGCCCTGACATCTTTTCATTGTTTACAATTACAATCTCACTATTGTTTCCATCAAATTTGAGCAACTACAGCTGTTATTTTCAGCTATAGTGTCCTGGTCTATGTCATCTATGTCAACCTATGGCAGCAGGTTCAGTCAAGATAATTTATGTTGAGTCAAAACTCATAAATGGAGCATGAATCTCATAAATGGAGCTGGATCTTCTACAAGACACCTCAGACCTCTCAGACAACTACATCTCCCAGAGTGCATCAGCTGCAAGATGGCTGCTGGTGCTCATTTGCCTGATTGAACACCTGTTAAAGGCTGCTGGTGGTGGCTGTCAAACAAATATCAGACTACCAAAGATGAAGGTCTACCCATGAGCTCTACCTCCAAAGACGCCAATGGTCGGTTATGTTTGTTCTACTTACTTTGTGCTTACTTACTTACTTAATGTGGTTAAAAATATGGCCTTAATAGGCTAAATGTGTGTAGTATAAGTAACTTTCAGTTTGGAACTTGCATTATAGCCTCAATTTGTTGAGTTTGGATTTCATTTGTTGAAGTCTACATTTACAAAAGGAAATTTAGATGTAGTTAAAGATGTTAACATGATTTACATTATTTATACTTAAACTACTAAAACTGACAATTTACCATGTTTAAAGGTATGTTAAATGCCTATTTGGCTTAGAGCTGATCTACAAGCTCAAAGTTCAGTTTTTCCCTTAATACTTTTAAAATGCTTGTTTCCTAATTTATTCAAGCTTAAAGGTTACAGTAACCTGAAGTGTTTAATTTAAAATGACTTTAATATTTAGATTAAAACGTTGACTTAAATAAGTTAATTTAAGACTTAATTTATTGTAAAAACACTTTATTGGTAAAACACTAATAGTTAAAGACATGTGATTAGTTAAAAATATATATGTTTAAAATCAAGCATGTTTAAACGAGAACTTATTGTTTTGAAAAGATGTTTGTTTTTGATGTCTTGATTGTTTGACATTGTTGTTAAACCTTATTTCTTTGTTTTCAAAGGTTTTCAACCTAATTGAAGATACCAACCAGTCAACAAACAAGCAACTTTGGATAAAAAAGTTGGAAAATAAAAGTTGACCTGAGTTGGATCTTGGAGTTGTTTCCTTACATGTCATTTTGGAGTGGAATTGGGGTTGACCTAACAGTTGAAAACCAAATGCGAGCAGCCTGGATGAAGATAAACGGCTTCAGTCCAAATCAAAGCTGTTGATGCAGAGGACAACTTAACAGTTGAAAACCAAGTGCTAGCAGCTGGAGGACGAGGATAAACGGCTTCGACCTGATACTGCTGACACGGAAGGATAAAGATGGCTGAAGTGGAGACGGTCAAAGAATTAAAGAAGGAGAGGACCACGGCAAAGAGCCGCTTCACCAAACAAGCCAACCACATTTCCAGGGGAGCAGACGCCATGCTGCGATCCGAGCTGATTGATGAGTTCAGCACACTCCCACTCTGTCATAGAGCAGTGCTTGAGACAAATTATGATTTCAGGCTTGGGCTGGAGGCTGAAGTTAAAACTGAGGACGAAAAGGCAGAGCTAAACGAGCAGCAAGAGGACGACCTCAAAAATACTTCAAGGGAAGCCGAAACAAAGATGGCAGAGATCAAAGACATTGTGCAGTCAACCCTGTGGTCCAAATATGGAAGATATGAGCTGGAAACTGCTATTGCTGGAGCTGAGAGAGCAAGTGACGCAGCAGGACATGTGCCAGCAAAAAGTGAATCTTTCGAGTGCTATGAAGAGCACCTGACCCTCTCAGATGAGATGAGAGATGAGGCCATCTCTGCTATGTCCACATGGGAGAAATGGATACCTGTGGAAAGCATTGATGGAGTGAATGCGAGGCTCGAGGGCCTAGGAGAAACCATTCTCAGGTTGAAGATGAAGAAACCTCAGTTTGCAGAGGCACGCAGCCTGAGGATTGCTGAGCAAGGCACAAGAGTCATACCACCCCATCCGACAACACCAATGGTGAGGATAAAGCCAACCACCCTACCTACCTTCTCTGGCGAAAAGAGAGAATATCACCGATGGAGGAAAGATTGGGAAAGCCTGCAAAGGCAGGGAGAGCCATCCGGATCCCCTGAAGTAAAAAAGATTCAGCTCTTGGAGAGTGTGGAGGAGAAAATCTCCAGAGACCTTAGACTTTCTACCTACACTACAGCCAAAGACATATTCAGAGTCTTAGAGAACAGGCATGGCAACAAATCAAGCATCACTGTCGAAATCTTAGAAGAGCTCGACAAGATACCACATGCAAAAGGGCACCAGCCAAGAGAGGTCATCGATCTCATACAAACTGTGGAGAAGGCTCTGTCAGATCTCACTGAATTGGGGAACTCTGGGGCCATGAATAACCCACTTGTGATCAAATCGATTGAGAGCAAGTTGCCTGACTTTATCAAAAGAGACTGGTTGATGTTCATGGTAGATCCCAGGAACGATGTCACAACAGAGAACCATTTTGACATGCTCTTGAAGTATTTGAAGAACCAGGAAGACATACTGGAGAGGCTTGAACAACTCCGAATTGTGGAGAAGACCGACAAGCCAGATCGCTCGGACAAGAAGCACCCGTTTCGAATGGGATCAGTGTATTGAAACGGGGAAAATCAGGTGCAATCAGGCCTTTCAATAGACTGAGTAGACGTCTACCCGTCTACTCAGGTGCTCAGTAGGTTGATTCCTTCCGATTGTGTCGGTTGATCTGTGCAGTTTAATGCATCGCATGCAGCTACTGGAGCGGTGCCGTGTCGTTAGTCAGAAGGTTCCTTGTTCCGAAATTACTATCCCTATCTCTAATCCTAACCTAAACATAACCGCAAGCACGGGAGCAGTGCATCTCTAATCCTAACCTAAACATAACCGCAAGCACGGGAGCAGTGCATGTTCGATGTTACGGCTGCATTGAAAGGAATGATCACCTACTGAGCTCCAGTAGCTGCATGCGATGCATTAAACTGCACAGATCAACCGACACAATCGGAAGGAATCAACCTACTGAGCACCTGAGTAGACGGGTAGACGTCTACTCAGTCTATTGAAAGGCCTGATTGCACCTGATTTTCCCCGTTTCAATACACTGATCCCATTCGAAACGGGAGCAAGAAGAGTGAAAGAAAGTTTGCCTCGACAAAGAACACAAGGAGACAAGAGCTTGACGGATGTGTTGTCTGTGGTGACAGTGGACATAACAACAAATTGTTCTTTTGCCGGAAGTTCAAGGGACTGGAGCTATCAGAGAAGACGGCTGCCTTGAAGAAGCTGGGAGCATGCGGGAAATGCCTCGGATGTCATGACGGAAATGCATACTGCAGAGACACTTTCCTATGCAGAAATGCAGACTGTAAGAAGGGAGGAAATGCCGCAGACCACCATTATATCCTCTGCCCAAAAGGAGAAGTCAAGCCACGAGGGGAAGAGGGAAGAGGTGGAAGAGACGGCAACAAAAGCAAACTCACAGAGGAACAAGAGTCGTTCCTGTCTGAACTCTCCCCAGAAATGGCAAATCGAGGCAGAAGGGCTTTTACCAACAAAACCACAGTGTCACTCAAAACCTCAGGCCAGTCTGAACTACTGCAAAGAAATGGTCTCACCGAGCTTCCTGTCATCATGATGCTGATGAAAGTCACTGCAAATGCTGGTCAAAAGATTGGGACATTGATTGACCTGGCGTCCGATACAAACTACATCACCCATAAGGCTGCCGATAGACTGGGGTTGAGAAGAGAGAAGATAACCTTGGTTGTGCATGGGGTTGGAGGAATGGCCATGAAGGTGGACACTCAGAGATACCTCCTCAAGGTTAGAGTGAAGACTCCTAAAGGCACTGAAAGAGCTCATGAACTGGTCTGCTACGGCTTGGATGAAATAGCCAAGGTCCATCAAGTGATTCAACCAGAGAGGTTGCAGAGATTCTTCCCGGAGGTCAAGCTTGAAGAGCTGGAAAGGCCAGAAGAGGTTGAGCTACTCATAAGCCACCGAGAGGGAAGACTCGCTCCCCAGAGAGTAAGAGTAATTGGAGACCTTGTCTTGTGGGAGAGTCCACTGGGGAAGACAGTGGGCGGAGCACATCCTGATCTGCATGAAGAGGTGGACGTGGAAGCATACGGATCAAGAACCCACTTTGCTCGCTCCATGAGAACAGCAGCAGTCAAATATCAAGAGATCTCAGATCCAGGGAAGGATGATGCTCAGACCACATTCACAGTTGCCAGTAACCGTGAGTTCCTTGAGTGGCGGCACTGGGACAGCATCGGAGCTGCATGTGAGTCAAGATGTGGAGGATGTCGATGTGGAAACTGTCCACCAGGAGGAAAAGAAATGACCCTGGCAGAGGAGAGAGAGTGTGAGATCATTAAAGGAGGCCTCACCTACAAGGAGGATGCTCACACCCCATCTCCACACTGGGATGCAAAATATCCTTGGACCGTAGATCCTGCCTCTCTCCCCAACAACAAAAGTGCAGTCCAGGCTTGTTTCTTAAGGATGGAGAAGCAACTGAGCAAAGAGCCAGACTGGAAAGTCGCATATGCAAGCCAGATCCATGAAATGGTCGAACGAGGAGCAGCCATAAAACTCACCAATGGAATCATGGACAAGTGGGATGGACCAGTGTGGTATGTGAGCTACCTGGTGGCGCCAAACCCTCATGCAGTGACAACACCAGTTCGTATTGTATGGAACAGCAGCCAGAAATACAAAGGCGTGAGCATGAATGATATTCTTCTTAAGGGACCAGATGTACTCGACCCTATTAGAGCTGTACTGCTACGGTTCAGAGAAGGTGTGCATGCAGCTCTAGGAGACATAAAGAAGATGTACAACTCTGTGTGGCTGGAGCAGCGTGAGATGCATCTACACAGATTCCTCTGGAGAGACAGCCCAGAAGAGGAGATCAGTGAATATGCAATCACCAGAGTCAACATCGGGGACAAACCTGCTGGTTGCATCGCTCAGTTGGCTGTGAGGGAAACGGCAAGCCTGCCCAGCTTTGTTCACTTGGAAGATGAACGCAGAGTCATTGAAGAGGACAGTTATGAGGATGACCTCTTGACCTCCCACAATGACCTGGATCGACTCAACAAAATCACTGCAAAAGTTGAAGAGATTTTGGAAGCTGGGGGCTTCTTCCTCAAACCATGGGTCCGGTCAGGGCAAAGTGGGAGGAAAGGAACAGACAAAGAAGTCCTAAAAGAGCAACAAGGGAAAACCTTCATTCTCCCAAATCAAATGAGGGAAGAAGACAACAAAGCCCTGGGCATCGGCTACCAAGTGGACAAAGACAAGCTCTACATGTTAACCTCAGTTAACTTCTCCAAAAGGAAGAAAAAAATTAGCGTTGGCAAAGATCTTCTCAAAGAAGAGGGGAGAAGCCTGTTCACACCGGTGAGAGTCACCCCCTGGGGTCGAGTTGCCAGGCAGAGGCTGAAGAAGCACCAGGCCCCAAAACAGGCGGAGCACCGGGCCCCCAAACAATCGAAGTGGAAGGCCCCAAAGAAGTGGGAGGCCCCAAAGAAGTGGGAGGCCCCAAAACGATCAAAGTGGGAGGCCCCAAAACAATCAAAGTGGGAGGCCCCAAACCAGTCAAAGTGGGAGGCCCCATTACCCAAGCGACCTGGGTTGACTGGTGCACCTCTTCCTCACAGGCTGAAAAAAAGAGCCAGAACCAGGCTGAAGAAGAGGACCAGGATGAAGAAGAGAACCAGGCTGAAGAAAAGGGTCGGAGTCAAAAGGACCAGACTCAAAGAATCTGAACAACCAGGTGAGAGGACTTGTGTGACCTCGCTGGTTTTGGGAAAACCAGGAGCTCAAGTGGGAGGTGTTGAGTCAAAACTCATAAATGGAGCATGAATCTCATAAATGGAGCTGGATCTTCTACAAGACACCTCAGACCTCTCAGACAACTACATCTCCCAGAGTGCATCAGCTGCAAGATGGCTGCTGGTGCTCATTTGCCTGATTGAACACCTGTTAAAGGCTGCTGGTGGTGGCTGTCAAACAAATATCAGACTACCAAAGATGAAGGTCTACCCATGAGCTCTACCTCCAAAGACGCCAATGGTCGGTTATGTTTGTTCTACTTACTTTGTGCTTACTTACTTACTTAATGTGGTTAAAAATATGGCCTTAATAGGCTAAATGTGTGTAGTATAAGTAACTTTCAGTTTGGAACTTGCATTATAGCCTCAATTTGTTGAGTTTGGATTTCATTTGTTGAAGTCTACATTTACAAAAGGAAATTTAGATGTAGTTAAAGATGTTAACATGATTTACATTATTTATACTTAAACTACTAAAACTGACAATTTACCATGTTTAAAGGTATGTTAAATGCCTATTTGGCTTAGAGCTGATCTACAAGCTCAAAGTTCAGTTTTTCCCTTAATACTTTTAAAATGCTTGTTTCCTAATTTATTCAAGCTTAAAGGTTACAGTAACCTGAAGTGTTTAATTTAAAATGACTTTAATATTTAGATTAAAACGTTGACTTAAATAAGTTTAATTTATTGACTTAATTTATTGTAAAAACACTTTATTGGTAAAACACTAATAGTTAAAGACATGTGATTAGTTAAAAATATATATGTTTAAAATCAAGCATGTTTAAACGAGAACTTATTGTTTTGAAAAGATGTTTGTTTTTGATGTCTTGATTGTTTGACATTGTTGTTAAACCTTATTTCTTTGTTTTCAAAGGTTTTCAACCTAATTGAAGATACCAACCAGTCAACAAACAAGCAACTGTGGATAAAAAAGTTGGAAAATAAAAGTTGACCTGAGTTGGATCTTGGAGTTGTTTCCTTACATGTCATTTTGGAGTGGAATTGGGGTTGACCTAACAATTTATATACAGTAGGCTGACTCCTTTGCACATTTGACTGTGATAGCTCAGTCCATATATATATATATATAATATCTGCCTCTTGGTCACAATAGGTTCGATACTGGGCACCGTCAACTCAGCGAAGGAGTAGCACGGCTTCGGTGTGGCACGTCGTGCTCTCTGTTGGAGCTGTTGCCCCAATGACCTGAATACGGTTGAAGATTGAAGATGGATGGATGGATGGAGCGGTAATGCAGCTGATATGGTAGGTGTTGCGCTCCACCAATGTTATTCATTGGTCATTTGAATGCATGAAGTTAGTTTTCTAACCTCTGCTCCTTCCTCTCATTATCTCCACATGGGGGCAATGTTGTAACTTTGTTGTTGATTGAATGGGTGATTTTGATGTGTTTGGTCTGTGTAAACTACTGTTGTGTCTGCTCGGCCTCACCCAGGTGTGTGTGTAATAATCATGTAAATTGTGATTGTGTTTTCTTGATCACAGGGGTGTGCATACTGTATTCCTGCCTTGTACAAGCAACACTTACCTGTATAGTTTTGGTGAACTCCGTCTCCAACATGTGTGACCATTTACGCTTGTGTGTGTGTGTGTGTGTGTGTGTGTGTGTGTGTGTGTGTGTGTGTGTGTGTGTGTGTGTGTGTGTGTGTGCAATTTTCGCAGTATGTGTTGGCTGACTGAGTGGGGGTTCAGGGGTTTGGATTATCATGCCCTGGGCTGTATTCACAGAGTCCAGCCAAGCGTGAGGCAGAGTAGAGAAAGGGGACATTGTTGTTGTCCAGATGAGTGTCAGAGGTGCCTCGGAAAATAGATTCACTCATGGGGGTTTAACAGAAACACGCTTGCAACAACTGCACGGCCCCACAGACTATGGCCATGCTTGAACCTTTATTATAGTAGTGGAGAGGTTAAATGTGTCAATTTACATGGCCAGGCATTCATACTGTATGCTACAGGAGATCTGGGTGGTGTAGGGCAGGCGGACAGCTAGTGGTTACCAAACTTTTGGCTTGAGACCCAAAAGAGACATTTGATGTCTCCCCGCCCGGGACCCAATGCAGTGAAAATAGCTGACCAAATGTGAAGGTCTTCAAACAGAAAGGATGTGATCAAAAGATACACAGTTCAAAAATGTTTCTAGATATTTTCTTTTGGTATAGTCTCGGGTAATAAAGTCACAGACACCTAGTGTAAGAGCTAAGAACATTTTAAAATAGTTAATTTACTTTGATCGTCTGAACTTCTAACGCTCCATGCATTGTCCAATGTAGAAATCCAGGCAACACCTCTGGTAGCCTACTCCAAGCAGAAAAAAAGTGCTAAGAATTGTATGCCTGCCAGGCTGCCAATAATACTTGACCCAAATGTGATCAAGTATCTCTCTCTCTCTCTCTCTCTCTGTCTCTCTCACACACACAAACATGCACGCACGCGCACACACACACACACACACACACACACACACACACACACACACACACACACACACACACACACACACACACACACACACACACACACACACACACACACACACACAGGTCTACACAGCCGGCCCCCAAGACCCAAGTAGACATCTGGTTTGTCTCTGTGGAGGCCGTCCAGACAACCCACAACCCAGGGGCAGCCACAGCCATAGAATAACTGTATCCAAGTCTCTCGCTTCCATAATTTACTCAGGACTAAAACAGAACATAAAAAGCCCCTCTGTCACTAAGGAATGAGGGAGTTAAGGTATGCTCAGTGTGAATCACTCAGTTGCCTCGTCCGATTTATGGTCGCCCAATCTCTTTCATGTAATTTGACCCCCAAATGAATATGTATTTGGCTGTGGACCCCCATTTGAAAATATGTTGTGCCATGGGGACCCCCATTGAGGATTTGTCCTGTTAAAATGTTTCAAATAGCCAATTTAGTAGGGTAACTGATGCTTTTTGGTTAAAACGGTTACAGCACTATATTCTGATCAAGTAATCATTGTTATAGTGTTTGTTCAGTGACAGAGGTCTCCCCTTCTCTACCAGCTCTTAAATAAACAGAAAATACATTTTCAGGTGGGTTGAAAATGTTCAGCCAATCAGGAAAGAGTACCCATTCATCAGCTTCCACTTCCAATTTTGTCTGCTCATTTCTTCCAATTTCACTTGTTTAATCTGTATCCTGTGCAAGTTCTCTCTCCTGATTGGATCAAATTCTCCAGACCAGGTTCAAGATCCTGCACGGGAATACAACCACAGGTTTCCATGGGGAGACTCCCCAGATTGCTTATGGCTGCTGTTGTGGTGTAAAGAAGGGTAATGCAGGGTGACAGATGGGGTGATGGGTTGAGGCAGGGAAGTCCTGAAGGGACTCCTAGTTGGAGTGTGAGTCCTAGAAGCGTATGCCTAGATTTGCCGTGTGTGTGTGTGTGTGTGTGTGTGTGTGTGTGTGTGTGTGTGTGTGTGTGTGTGTGTGTGTGTGTGTGTGTGTGTGTGTGTGTGTGTGTGTGTGTGTGTGTGTGTGTGTGTGTGTGTGTGTGTGTGTGTGTGTGTGTGTGTGCGCGTGCGACGTGGCAGGGTGTGGGTGGAGCTGTTTAAGGTGAAATAAGGTTGAGTTTAAAATCAGGGCAGTAGGAGGTCAAAAGTTGAGTATGAGTTAGGAATTACCTGCAATAATGTGTGTGTACATTGGGAGGGTATAAATACACAAACAAGAAATGATTTGAATAAATCCTATGCCTCAGGCATCTCTGCCTTCTCTATAAAGTATGTGAACACAGAGGAAAAGCCGCTGAATGGAACAAATCAACATGTGGCCTATTCGCTATTTCAGGCTCTGCATGTGTGTATTGTTCAGCAAACTAGAGTAAAATGTTGTATCTAAGACCAATAAACGTTCTTCTAATATCTTTTACCTGTAGTGTATTCGGGTTCACTTCAAATTAATATCCGTTGTGTAGTTTTCCTCCATGGAGTGATCTGAGGCTGGAGTATTTACAAGACGCCATTGTACAAGGAAGGTAAAAGAGGGCTGAATGAACTCAACTCATATACAGAAAATAGTATCAGAAAATGTGCATTTAGTAAAATATCTCCAGTTCCTCCACTAACCCTAACCCTAAATCCAGTGACTATGGCAATGAAGTGATTTCCCCTAGAAATGCTCTAATATGGTAATTCTTTAAAGAAACGTAATTGCTCTGAATAATGGTTATCCAATAAATTCTCAAAACGTGAAATATAAATCAAAATGGCACAGAAGTAATGGTTTTGTAATAACAGAGCATGAGTTGAAGGGAAACAGCAAGGTTGTACTCCACCCTGAGCTCTTAGATCTGGATCTGTTTCCCTGGGACGTTCCTTCTGGTAAACTGGCGGGATTCCCAATCCCGTCCCTCCAGGGGACTACAAGTGCATGAATAGTTAATGTTCCAAGGACTGCAGCTTTCATAAGATGCCAGAAAATGTACCGGTATTCTTCAGTTTCAGAGTGATAGTGTTAAACACAGACAGTATTGAACAATCAGCAGTTAAAGGGTACAGTGTGGTAGTCAATTATCTACATATTAAAACTTTTAGAGACTGTTTCAGATGCAGAAATAATAGGCTACTCCTTTGTCCTGTGAGAGATATCTGTGTCCAGATTTGCCTAGAATAACAGACCCACAATGCAGAGAATGTGTGATTCATGCTGCCATTAGCAACCATTTCAATAGACTCATACAAATACAGTGGAATACAATGGTATCGATTGCATGCCCAGTATAGGCAGGGCCCAGATCTATTTCTTTTTTTGTAATGTTTTTTTTTATGTGCCTTTCGCCTTTATTTTATATTTTTTATAGAGGGACAGACAGTAGGCTGATAGGAAATGGGGAGCGAGATGGGGGGGGTGACATGCAGTAGGGGCCGTCGGGATCGGGAGTCGAACCCGCGGCACAATGCCAGACTTGGGCTACCGGCCAAGGTGCCTGGACCACTGAGCCACGGCCCAGGCCAATCTGTTTCTGACCATGGGAAATTACCATAAACACAAAAAATATACCGTATCTGAAATGAAGTAAAAGGAGTACTCTATTTGGATTACAAAGATGTAATTTGAGGTGGAACGTATCAAGCTGACCATCTCATGACTCTCGCCCACTTTGAATGCTTAATGTGTCCAGAATGTCTGTCAAGTGAAACGTTTGGCCCTGTTCATGATAAACGATACATATGACATTGATCCGTCGTTCCGTTCACCAGTCCAGAGTGCGCCATTGTTTGGGTCCCCGTTGCACCTGATGTGAGATGCCTGCCAGCCCTGCACTCCCTTAACAGAGGTTTAATTGTTTTATTTCCCTCACATTCTTAACCACACGGTTTCATCTCAGTGCACACTAGGGTGTGCATGTACATGTGCATGTGCATGCGTGTGCACTACACATGTACACAGATTGAGGAACATTGACTGGATCTTTATGTTTTCTTTTCCACAATGAAGGTCTATGCTTGACTGGTGATGCATGAGCATGTGGTAAGATGCTCGTAGTATATGTATGTGTATGGGAAGATGATGCCTTTTCAAGAACCCTGTGGCCCCAAAGTGAAACCAGATTGATCCAAGCAGAGGCCGAGTAGAGAGGAGAGTAAGTAAGTAGCCTTGCCAAGCCATGAGGCCCATAGGGCCTGTAGCGTGAGGCAGCTTGATGTACAAGTACACCCCCTGGACATGACGCTAGTATGTCGCAGGGACTTAAACCCAATCCAACCCTTGATGCTGAGTGTCAAGCAGGGAGGCACTGGGTCCCACTGTTTCAGTCTTTGATATGACTTGGTCAGGGATCGAACCCCGACCTCCCACTCTCAGGGCGGACACTCTAACAAACAAGGCCACTGAACTTCCCCCTTCCCCCCGCTTTTTCTTTTCTTCTATTTAAGATACCATTAATTAGTAGACTATTTACACACAAAAAGATTGAACTGCATGAAGATGAGTTATGATGAATTCCTGTTCTGTTCTTTGACTATATAGAAGTGTCTATTTGTACGTCTCTAAATGTTTTGATGAATTGAACAAGGTGGACCCTCTTGTAAACAAGTGTAATGCTTAATTGGGTCGTCCACTCACAGTCTTTGTATTGAGTTTGTGCTTGATAATGTACTGTAATTCTGCAAACTGTTAATAAATATTTCAATCAATCAATCAAAAAGTTGTTTTTTATGAAGTAATTATTCTTATAGCATAACTGGAAGAACTCAAATTCCCTGGGATGGGTTCTTCTTATGCATGACATTGCATCCTTACAGACTTGTTGACATTTCATCAGCAAGTACTTGAACTTTACAGCTGCTGTTTCTGTCTTATTTTGAGATAGTTCCTGCTGCTGCTAGGACCTCATTTTACTCCTATTCAGGCTTGCAAACGGGTTTCAGACTCGAGGGAAATCTGGTCCGCCTTTGCTACTCTCATAGCTAATTAGTGTGTGAACTAATTGCAAGACTATGTATAGCTTACTGACAGCCTAGTTCCATCTGTTCATGCTTTATAAAGGATGTTGAGGGAGCTTGCCTCCTGGTGGCTCTTTTTAGAATATTCTAGCAAGAACTTTGACCATCAGTGACAGCTATGCACTGCAGCCTGTCATGTTGCAGCCATAATGTTTGTTCATGTGAAATGGAAAACGATACCATTGACACACAAAATAATAGGGACACTATCAAATTTTTGTGTTCACCAGGCTGACAGGCCGGGAGCCGAAGACTGTGTTTTAACCACTGTCGTGTGTGTGTTTGGAGATGGTTATGCCTAAAAATCCTAGTAGAGCAGTTTCTGAAATACTCAGACCTGTCTGTTTGACACCAACACCCATGCCACGTTCAAAGGCACTTTTTTCACTTTTCTTCCCCATTCTAATGCCTGGTTTGAACTGCAGTCTAAGATAGTCTTGACATCTACAGGCCTAAATATATAATAAAATATAATACAAAAATCTCCAAAGTGATACACTTTAAGTAAAACGGGGCACAATGGCTTTATAAATGAAAATATACCAATGATGCAGCCTGCACTCAGTCTCAGCCTACACTCACTACATTCTGCATCAACAGCCCAATTTATACTTTGTTGTACAACAGTATTGCACACCTAGGCTTGTAGATTGTATACGCTATTTTCAGTGCGCTACACCATTGTACAATGGAGCATAATTGAAGCATTGCAAGGCCTTCGTCAGCAACCAGACTCTGCAGGTTCAAAGACTTCAACTGTTTTTATTCTTATTTTTCTTTTAAATATTTCTGCCTGTAGCACTTTGAGATTTGCTTCAAATGTAAAGTGCGTTATAAATAAAATGTATTATTATTATTATTATTATTATTATTACTTCACACACGTTTTCACTTTCTCAGCTTTTAAAACTTTAAACACAAGTCCCTTTGTGACAGAAGAAGTCAAAGTTTTTCTGAGGTGCAGTGCAGGCACAAGCTCTTGGGAGTTGGTGACCCAGACTTCCCCTCATCCCCAAATCCTGGGGAGAACCCAGACTCCCTTGTTCGGCCTGGACCCTTCTGGTGCTGTGAGGGGTCCCCACAGTTAAAGTGTGTGTGCTGTTGGTACATTCTTTTGAATCAAATGTCAGCTGACATAGCGAGACGGAATGGAGAAAACAACAGAAGACAGGGGAGAGCTTAGCCCAGATACCCTGGGTAAATATAGATTTCATTTCATTTCATTTCATTTCATTTCATTTCATTTACTCAGAGTAGGTGGAGAGAGATAGACGCATTATGTCGAAGATAGATACTATGTATTACATACACAAAGAAATGGAATAAACCTATTATAGTACAGTTTGTAGGCAAGAATTTCTACTTCTTAAAGGGAACGTGTACAGGCCTGAGTCATGAGAGTTGCTACTTGCTACAGTGGCACTCTATTGTGAGGTTTACACACATGTGCAAATTGAAAGGCTGTATTCAATGGCGGTCATAGAGCAGAGGTCATGGTGTAGGTTACTGTTGGACACTGAACCTTCTCAGCAAGGTAACAGAGAGATGTCAGCACATAGCAACAGGTATAATTAGAGAGGGGAGAGAATTCTGAAGTTCTTACTGCATTCTAGGCTATAATTTCTGCATTAAAATATTGTTCTTACAAGCCACTGAAGCCAATACAAGTCATTATGAATCTACTTTCCATGCGTTTTCTTCATAATGAAAACCTAAACCCGGTGCTACTCTACCATTTCCATACGTTGGAATGATCAAAATATTTACATATTTCTTTAGCACATTACATTTGTTGGCATGACAACAGACAACGAGGTCTCCTTACATAAGGAAAACCTGTGTTATAAAGTCACTGTAAGTTATCCAGGTGACACCATCGTTCGTGGAGAGACAACACCTTTGTGAATATGTTACCAAAAATCACACCCGTGTGAACTGAGTGGTGCAACTCCCCGCTCCCTCTTCCCCCCTCTCTCTCTCATTAGCAGGCAACAATGCAGCACTATCTCTCTCTCTCTGTTTCTGGCACAACAGCGCCACTTTTGCCCCTACTGGTACTCTAAACATAGTCACATAGGTACATAGGTTAAGACGGAGTGGTTAAGTCCTTGGAGTGGTTGCACCACTCAAAAAAGGACAAGTTCGGAGCAGACATGGGAGTGCAGGTTGATCTATGTTAAAGGACACATATTATGTGTTCACTAACCCAATGTTCTGCATTGAGGTGATGGATGATCAAACGCTTATGGAACACCTGCCCTCCGGTGTCCCTGCATTCCCTTGGCTCCTCTCTCATAATACTTTTATGTAACGCTACTGACAGGACCATTAACATTCACAGCAGTATATATGTCAAACATAAATAATCATGTTCATACCACAAGAGGCTTCACTACAGTTGGCTACAGTAATAGCATCCATGGTGATAAAGATTATTTTCATAAAAGAAAAAGGCGGATTACTGGACCAAAGCGAAATGAGCTGTAAATGATGGATTTAGAACATGTTTTTGGTATTTGGACACCCTGGTTGCTATCAAAACAGAAACTTCATTTTATTTGAAGACATTTACCACCTGTGCGCCTGCATCAATACACTAGCTACACTCCAACTTGATAATGTCAGGCCTTTCACAACCAATGAGCTGGAGAGAAAGGTTTTGTTTTAATCAGCGAGGTGCCAAATATAACCCACTGTACATTTGGGAGTGTTCTCCAAGGATTTTGAATACGTCCAATGACAGCGATGACAGTTTCATGGTACAGTAGCTGCTTCCTGTGCTCTGTGTTTCCCATTGCCATCGAGTATAAAAAGCACACATAGGGGAAGCTAACTCCAGACACCTGGCTGGCTGCTCCTGCAGAAAGAAATCTTTGACATCATCTTAGATCCCATCACATAACATTCAAGATCTTATCTATATCATTCTTTGAATCATGAGCAAAATCGCAACTTTGGCTTGCTTTTGGAAAACGCAAACTAGGTGGATAATACCCCCCTGTATTATGACCTGGTGAAATGAAATGGTACATTATTTGAAGCTATACCTGCACAATGACCATGACAACATTACCTCTCTTTTTGACAATATAGTTTTATGTGTGTACCATAGTATAGTACCTGGATGAATCTCACCAATTATTCAAAAACTCAGCTTTTATCAGTCCGGCCAATCCATATTAAGTAATTATCATCACTCACAGGTTTAATTGCGACCACAGGTTACTATGAAAACGTACATTTCCCGTCAGTTAGTTAGTTAGTCACCCCCAGGGTGCCTCGTGACATCATCAGGGTTGGAGATCCCTGATGTCATCAATATTGGCCAGCAACTCTACATCTGACCTCAAACCTGAAACCCTTAGTTCTCCATATATGGAGCTGACCGATTCTGACATTCCATATGTTGATCTGACCTCATCAAACCCTGTACACTCAAGACACGCTCAAGACACGCTCATTGGCCAGTACAGAATTCATTCCATATGTTGATCTGACCCCCCCATGCCAAAGCGCCAGCGCTCGCCCAGCATTCTGCTGTCACCCAGGCGGATGCGTGCACGCGACCTCCGAGGTCGCTTCTCGCCCTGTCTTACTGATAGATATCAAAGCTGTGTTGTCAAAAAACAACCAAATGAAACAAACAGCGACTGTACGCATTATTTTCTCAAACTGTATCAAACATCAGTACAGTTCCATAACGTACTGTACTAAAGTAAAGCACCGCTGCATTTTCCCACCATATCGGCATACGTTATGAGCATCATCAGAGAGGCCTTACACACCCACTTAGGCATTTCCTCTGGTGTTTCCTGCTTACTTCATGAGTTCATGTGCTAATATCCATTAATCCTGGCAAGCTCTCCGCAACTCTTTCTGTCTCAGGGTCTGATATCACAAAGGCTCTCTCTCTCTCTCACTCACACAGACTGGTCTCACTCTGAAAGCAGTGAACCCGGGCTCCCAGTATTTCACAGCCGATGAAGGAGATAAGCTTTGTTTTGTGTGTGTGTGTGTGTGTGTGTGTGTGTGTGTGTGTGTGTGTGTGTGTGTGTGTGTGTGTGTGTGTGTGTGTGTGTGTGTGTGTGTGTGTGTGTGTGTGTGTGTGAGTGTGTGTGTGTGTGTGTGTATGTGTATGTGTGTGTGTGTGTGTGTGTGTGTGTGTGTGTGTGTGAGAGAGAGAGAGAGAGAGAGAGAGAGAGAGAGGCCCATATACAAAAAAGCCCCTAAAACAGTGTGGGAAACGGCAATGCCAAGTAGCTGCATTGAATTTGTGTCATAAATATCAGCAAGAATAATATATGCATATATTCCCAATATAGTGCTAAACTGGATGAATGTGTTTTGAACAAATACATGGATCTCTGAGCTTGCGTCTTCATTTTGTCATTGTATGTCGATGCAATATAAAAAGTATACCGCATCTCAGTACATCTTTCAGGCATTATACTTGGTGCTTTGACCTTATAAACAACAGTTTTTATCCTAGCATAACTTCATTCAACAAGCCCAGAAGTCTCCTTGCCAATGCCTCTTCCATACTCGGCTACAGATAATTGGTCCCTTAACTACCTCGAGGCCTATTCTGTCCATTCGCCACAACCACAAGTACATCAGTCAGCATGGGCACGCACGCACGCACGCACGCACGCACGCACGCACGCACGCACGCACACACGTGCGCAAACTTGTAAACACACAGCAGCCCCCCCCCCCCCCCCACACACACACACACACACGCAACCAATCCCTAAAACATGCATACAGAGAGGAGAGGAGAGAGGAATTTCTCCCTCTCTCACCATCTACTCTGTCTTGCAAAGACAAACCAATAAAAATTGATAATAGCTAGTGAGCATTTGGATTTTGGATAGCATATCATTTGTATTACTGTGCTTCCATCACTCATGACCACATGTGCCCGATCTCTATGCACTAGTATAGCGTATTGTATTGAGTTTGTGCTTGAAATGTACTGTAATTCTGCAAACTGTTAATAAATTCTTCAATCAATCAAAAAAGCGCACCATGCACACGTCTTAATGCTTGCATGCTTTCCAAGCCACAGACCCAGCTATCCTTATTTTGCCTTCATTGTTGTTTTGAATAAACCTTCCAGGAGTTTCACAAGCACACTCACTGCACAGGGATGTTTGACATTGTATTAATGTGTTCAGTGGTGGAAGTATTGCAGTTAAGTACAATTTTGAGGTAGGCTACAGCACCACAATAATCTGACAACTTCAGTTAGTTACTTACTGACTTTACAGATTAATATTAGAAAACATGATTAAGCGCTATTTTATACCTTGGCGATTTGAAAATAGTCGATCTACAATGCGATACAACACTTTGATCTTGTAGATCTGCTATTGTCAAAGGATTTTGACATAACACAGAATCCTTCATTTAACTCTGACACTGAGGATTTTATAATATATACTGTATACAGTATACACAGCACACGCACGCACGCACGCACGCACGCACGCACGCACGCACGCACGCACGCACGCACGCACGCACGCACGCACACACACACACACACACACACACACACACACACACACACAAGTGGAGTCTTCAAGTCACAGCCTGCATGGAACACAGAGGAGATGACGCCGAATGCAGATAAACCTAATGAGTACAGAGAAGCAGCCATAATAACTCTGCATGCATGTCAGACTGTCCAGGAAAAACGTCAGTAAGTTCCATACAGATCAAAACAGACGCCAGAAACTAATGGCTGAACAACGTAACTACTGTCGACGCAGGCAAATTACCAGAGAAGCATAAACATGGCTAAATGCAGGAAATATTTATCTGGAGTCCAGGAAGTCATTTCTGGGTCCCATGATCCAATTAAGTCATCTAAGACAATATATGTATATAAATACATTTTATTTATTTATTAATTTTTACAATATTTCTTTCTGTTGTGTATTGCACTAAGAGTCACAACATTAGTCAGACAGTCAGTTAATATTATAAACCTACCTAACCTGTATAGTGATGGTAATGCAATGTGATAGGCATTGGACTGCCAAGCCATGATGAGACTGCAGTGTGAGATAGGGCCCTCAACAGTAGAATTCAACACGGCCATCTATGTGTTACATAGCAGTTGGCTGTCAGCCTGTTTTACTAGACAATAACTGACTGATGACTTGTACATTTCAGTATAATTAATGTACCTAAGAAGACCTTTGATTGTTGCACTGGGAGTGAGGTTCATCATCATCATCTTCATCATCTAGCTGAACTCAAAAGTATTTAGACTGTGGGACTTCCACTAACTGAAAATGAATGGGCATGCCTATACCTGCATGAGCAAAAAAACTGTTATTACCACGCCATAATTTTTCGAACTGGAAGGCTAGACTCTCACACGCTGAGAGGACAGCAATGTTAATAGCCAGCTTGGCATCGCTTGTCTGTTTCCCTGGGGGGAAATGTCCTCCCTTGTCAGGGCTGCTGAATTTCAGTATTCTAACAGGCTCAGTTGACAATGAAGTCATCCGACTGGTGGAAAGATGATATACCGTGAAAAGGCTCTGAGGCCAGGCCTATCCCCTGGAGGACAATCATTTAGGCGCAGTCCTTAGCACCAACTGAAAGATATCACCCACCAGCTACACAAGTCAGAATAGATATATGGATAGAACCTGATCCTCCTCTTTTTTATTGACAAAGTTGTCCTGACAGGTTGGTAGAAGTGCTGCCCTTTCCCACAACAAATGATGGGAACCACAGGTGGTGTCCTTTTTCCTTGAAAAGGGTTAGGATTTTTCTTACACGCATAAGCAAGTTGGTGATGCAAATCTAATTAAGCTAATGCAGTTATCCTTTCAATACACGACAGAAGATAATTGCAGGGCTGGCTTTTGCCAAATCTATTTTCCGTGCAGGTGAATAGTAGAAGAATAACTGGGAGTGGCAGATATTAGTGTAGGTATAGACTATACTGCTACATCCATCCTCCTGGGTGTCTCACTGTGAATCTGTGACCCAGTTTCCATAGCTAGTTCAGTCAGTGATAACAGACATGTCCTTCCCTTCACTGTGTTTTTTCAAAGTCCTAATGATAGGCTATTAATACAGAGACAGGAAGGGTTTGATTTTTGGATTGGATTCTGTCTTAAAACAAGCCAAGGAAATTACTGGGGACAATCACAGGTATATTGTCAGTATTTAAACCAAGTATTTAGCTCTTTTGTTAAGCACTTTGTGACTCACAAATAAAGATTATTAGAGGTCAAGCCCAAAGGGCTTCCATGGACATTCTGCCATTTTTGCAGTTTTGGCAGTTCTTCACGAAATTCGGCAATATGATAGAGGGCTGTGAGGATCCCTCAGGAACTGAAGCTCACACTCATTCATCAAAAGACCTCTGACCTTTAGATCTCCCGATGAGTAAATTGTTATGATTTGCTCGATCCACTTTTCGGCCTTTTTTTGGCCACGTCAAAGAAATCGCATTTCCATACATGCGAATGGAGTCTGACTCTGGTTACACATAAAGCTGTTTGGCCAGCTTTGTGTGTCTGTGATGATTTGATTGTCTGAGCACGGAATGAGATAATGTAGGCTATATGATGATAAAAGCGCCCCTCACTTCACACAAGCGTGATTTTTATTTATTACTTTTATTTATTACTATTTATTACTATTACTACATAATTTCAGTCATCAATGTTTATATAGCTCATTGTGTATATTGTGTATAGCTTTTTTTCTTTTTGGGCGTGACCCCGTCTTATAGCTGCTTGCAGCTATATTTATTATTGTTGTTGTCGTCTGAGATGTTCGCTGAATTACATGAGTTACAAGAGCCTTAATGTAGTCCCAAAGCATGAACTTATTCAGGGCTTACAGACTCTTCTATGGCTTGTAGTGTGTGTTTATATTAGTAATGCCATTGTAGATGCGGGCGGAAACCCCTTTTGGTGTTAGCATTATGTTATGCTTTAGCTATTGAAAAATAGCAGATCTACAAGCTCATAGCGCGCCACCGAGTGGCGCGCTACGAGCTTGTAGGTCTGCTATTTTTGAAAAATCGAAGAACGACTGACTGCTTTTTCAGAAAACTGTCATTTTCAAACAGACATTTTTAGAATCTGATCTCAGGTCAAAATGGGTTAACCCTGGGTTACACCATTCTTTCTCAGATCTCCCTGAGCATTTCACAGGTAAAGAACCACTACAACTACTGTATCAATATCATATAAATGATAAAAAAATATAAACCAAACAGATTATGGTACACATGCAACCAAGGTATTATTAAAGCGACTGTCAACATCTTATAAACATATGTTCAAATAAAACATCAACTGACTTTGCTGGTTATCAATAAACCTGTGCACCAGAATAAAATCCCTATACTATAGCTTGAAATTATCAGATTTTCTTTTTAGATTCATACCCTCCTTTGTCTCTCCTCAGTCTTGAATAGGACATTGGCATTCTAGAACAAGCCATGAGTTGGACATTTTTGAAGTTTCATAATTGGCATACATCAAAGGGTGAATTATATCCATGCTAATATGCTCTGGTAGTGTCCTGGCTGGGATGTGCCAATGTGGTTGGAGGGATTAACATGCCTCAAGGCCCGAGTTGTTTTATTGTTATATTAATTGTGCTACTTCTTTTACTTAGGGAATGTTTTGCATGCTTATTGTGATTAATGTTGTTATATGTTTCATTTAGCCATCTCTTTTCATGTGTGTAAGTTTGGTTGCAAAACGGGCAATAGGGCTGGTTGTGGTGAACGCCCCAGCCCACCCCTCCTGCTTTCTGTTGGATTACTTAGAACTTTGTAGGAGCCAATTGACTTGCGAAAGATCAAAATAAAATTGTTTCCTGAGTTTGGATGCTGCCATGTCCCTTCCTGCCGATCTCCAACCCATTGGTGTCGGAAGTGGGATGAAATTCCGACAGTGTTTTGACGTGGAGGACGAGACAACACAAGTTATGGTTGTGGGATTAAGACCTATCGTGGAAGAAAGGGGTCTCTCAAAAGCGCTGTAGTTAATTTAGTCTCCACTCCTCAATAGGTATTTTTTGTCACTGACTGTACTTTTGCATACGTGAAATTTGTCCTCTGCATTCACCCATCCTATAGCCCTGCACCCGGAGCACCTCACCAGAACAGAAGACAACTCACTGGGTGATATGGATAGACCCCTCACACCAGATGACGCTCACACTCTGAGGCCTGGGAACTGGGAAGCAAGGCCTCAGACCTTAATTGGCTCCAGGACTATGCGTTGGATGCGTGGGCTGGGGGCCATACGTTAGTCCGATGTACCAATAGTCCATACATGGGCGGTTAAGACACATGCGTGGCTGGTTAAGACTCTCGCTTGGCTTCCGCATGCGATTAGGGTTATGTTAGGGTTTGCCGTATACGCCCTACGGCAAGCCTGGGTGTCGGACTATTGCGGACTGTTAGGAAGTCGGACCAAAGATATATGCACCCGCGTGGGCTACTGGAGACACCTCAGGTGGGAGCTGTGCAGTGTGCCTGCATGGTCTGCCAATTAACTTAATAATGATTTGGAAGGATTTCCCAGAATGCCTCAGGGCATCTCCATATTGTTTTTTTTTTATTGTTAAACTAGCAGTAATAATAACCTGAATCAAATAGGCCAGTCAATCTAAGGTTTGAACCAAAATAATTTGCAATAGTAATCATTCAAGGTTTTTTTAGGGTCTTTAGGGTCATCCAAATAACATATTAAGATTGTCAATAAATAATTAGTGGATCATGGTAAATTCAGGGGTTGAAAGTTTTAAAATGTTCATTATGCTTTAAGTAGCATGTGTGATGTGTCTAACTGGGGTTTTCATGAATCTGAACCCATTCCAAGCGTTAGTTTTGCACAAAAAACACAAATTAGGCCATAGCCACTTGCCCAAATGTGATGACCTCAACCACATTTGTGATGATTATGGATGATTTTCGTGCAAAACTAATGATTCAGAATCATGAAAACCCCTAGTTTGACACGTCACATGCTACTTAAAACATAATGATTTTTTTGTGCCTTATAGGTTGTTAATGGTACCCCAATTTTCAACACCTGAATTGACCATGATCCACTAATTATTTGTTATTTGGATGACCCTAAAGCCCTATAACCACAACAGAGGTTTGCCATGCAACATGCATATGCAACTACTTGCAACCATTACTCCCAATGGCAGTTGCAATTTGCAAGGAGTTGCATTGGTGTGGTTTGTTTTGTTTGCAAGGAGTTGCGACTCGAGTAGGCATAGTTGCAAGGAGTTGCAGCTGGTGTGGTTTGGGCCTTATAGGATCATAAAAACCTTGAACAATATATTATTGCAATTTCTTTCGGGTCACAATCCTTTTTAGATTGACTGGCCAAAAAAGAGCACTCCTTATTGACATTATCACGTGGTATGGCTGTAACGACTGATGCTCCACAGTGACACCTGAAGTCAGTTGCTTTGTTTTGGACCAGTGGTTTTATGAGTAAAGAAGCCAGGCCGCTAACCAACAACACGTACAATACACACCAGGCAGTCCGGGTGCCAGCGGAGTTGTCAAGTGGGTCAAAGTCTGAGCAGTTCGAAAAACTAGTAAACCGAATTAATGAAGATGAAGATATTTTCTCCAAAACGTGCTGCGTCAGAGGCTCGAAGACTTCGGTTGCCTTCTGTAAAGACACCAATGAAAGCGAGTGAGTATAACTGCACACAGAAAGCTAGGCTAAATGCATATTTATCTATGATATAAAAACATTTCTATATGTTTTGTTTCAGTAACGGAATAAATGCATAAACAGTCTACATGCATGGTGGATGCTCTCCGTTTTTTTTAACGACAGACTGATACATAAATGATAAAACGATTTTGAGGATGGACGACTTGTTGGTATTTAACAGCCTCGGACATTCACTGATTAATAGGCCTACTACAAACATGTTATTCCGAACACAATGACTACAAAGTACATTTTTACGGAAGTGTGTGTGTGTGTGTGTGTGTGTGTGTTGTATACTTTAGAAACAGTCCTCTGAGGTGAATTATGGTCCTATTGGGACAGGATGGATTGTCTGACAGTTCTGTGACTCTGCATATCACTAGCATCATCTTACACAATGTCTTTAGTGTAGCATGATTGATGAATGATGATGATCTCAGTCAAAATTAGCAAAGTTTCAAGTGAAGCAAGACCATGTTACTTTGTGACAGGTTCATCTACTCACCACTTATAGCTGACTCAAAAAGGATTTTCTTGTCTTAATCAGTGACCGCAATGATCTATCGTGCAAAAAACAAATAATGGCTTTAATGTCATTGGATGGAATTTTGTTTATTAGATATCAACATAAAAAGATGAAATTACCTTTGGCTATGTCCCTGTTCATCGAATATTATAACCAGCATGAGGTTTAATTGTGCACATTCAGGGCTGTAGAAAAAAATCCCAGCAAGGATGGCAGGTGTCCCCTCTGGCTTCAGACTCTCGTGAGAATGTAACCTGAGTGGGGATGACCTTAGCTGCGCTCCCCACACCACATACATACCCTGCTGTGCCACTCTGTAAGGTTAAACCCCTGCCTGCCAAACGGTACTGGCCAGATGCTCTCCTGTCCTCCAGTTAGTAGCTGGCCTGGCATTGGGTTTGGTGGCCTTGAGTAACCGGGCCTCTCTTGGTGATGTGTGAAGGAGTTTCATGTCATGTGGCTGTCTACAGAGATGTGGACAACACAACCATTTTAATGGCATTACTATGCAATATATATTATGGCACTATGTACGGCACTTTATGTTTTATGGCAGCATAAATTGACAACGGCCACTAGCAGCAACAGCCAACAAGTGCATTCATATTGGCTCTCAATGCCTCTGTGGTTCCTGCAAAAATGCTGAGGCAATGCCTCTCATGTGAGAGTAGAGTAGGGGTGCAACAGTGAATCAAACTAATCAATTCAAGCGATTTATAAAAAATAACCGATAGTCCATCATGTATTAATTAATAGGTTAATAATCCATCTCTATTTTGGGCATTTTGGGCAAAAAGTTTCAAAATGTTTAATAGAAATGTACATGATCTATTCTACATGATCACAGATTTGCAATTTTCACTATTTTTGCAAGACGCCATTGTGCAGAAAATGTTAAAATAATTAGATTAATGAAAATGGTAATCGATAGAATTATCACTAATAAAATAAGCACTGTAGTCTCTCTGCGTCTGATCATCAGACTGCACTACAGTTATCACTCTCTCTGTCACCTGCGTTGATGTTTTTACTAGAGGAGCCTCAGAGGGATGGCCTTTAGTCCTGCACTGTATCATATTTCTCTCCCTTGAAGATCGTCTTAAATCACTCCTCAACCAGTGTTATTTGTATAGGAAGTTCAGATAGAGGGCAAGGGTTGTGTGTTTGCGTGTGTGTACTAGTCTCAATGTGCACGCATGGTCCTGGTAAATTCTGTTGAACCTTTATAGGAATAACTGTTAACTGTATGACTTTGTGGGTGTGCGCATGACTATGACATCCACAAGACCACAACACCCTGATGTGTAGTGTAACCAAATATGTTTTATCTGTTCTGCCTTAAGGAGTTCCAGATTCCATGTGGAGCTCAGTATGCACAGTAAACGGAAGAGACCCTACTGTGCTCCTCTTTCTATAGGCGACATGAAACAAATATCTGGGATACTAGCCTACATTTTTACAACTAGATCATGCTAGTATCCTTACATGGTAGACATGATACTGCAGCGACGCCACAGAAGGCACCGCGACTTTACACTCCAGAGAGTAATGGGTTGGCTTCACTAGACAAAGCTGCAACAAAAATCCCTTTCTTAAAGTGGTGCTTGTGCGTTTAATATAAAACCAATCTAGTCTTTTTGAAGATGGGTTTGGGTGAATGTCCATCTTTTATTGAGGGAGAGCTTTTGTGTGCCACGATCCATCCTCCCCCTTAAATCAATGGTGTTGAGGGACGGGATGGGATATATCCCCCTTCTTCTTCCCTAATCTCCTCTGGAGGTTGGAGCTGAGACCCTGCTGCCTACAGAAGGAGGCGCAGTGAGGCTTTGTTATGGGAGGTCATGACCTTTCACCTGCCACTGGTAGCCTGTCCTGCAGGGAGTTTGCGTGCAGGAACTGAGGCGTGAAGGGCTCGTAAGGGAACAGTGTATGTGTTTTAGTTCACATTTATTGTGATTCTTTGTGTGTGTGATTTGTGTTTATTCACAAAATGCACCAGTCCTTGCAGACTGGTGCATTTTTCGGCAACTTTCTGCAGTTTTATGTTTTCGCAGCAGTCTGCAACAAAGCAAAGCAAAGCAAAGTTACTATATTTACCCAGGGTAACTGGACTAAGCATCAGATACTTGTTTACAGCCAGGCCCTGCTCATAGAACATTTCATGGTAGTGGTTCAATGCCTTGCTCAAGGGCACTTCAGCGGTGGTAATTTTAACGTGCCGGTCCGGGGATACGAACTGGCGACCTTCCGGTATCAAGACCGCTCCGCAAACCGTTCGGCCACCGCTGCCAAGGACCATAAGAATGTTATGGTCCTCAACTTTCTTGGTAAAAGGTAAGTATTGTTTTTATCCGGTCAGAAAATATGTCCACACAACAAAATCAAAACAAAACAAATCCTCAGTGTTGTTTTAACTCTGAGTGTGAAAATAGACAGGGTTTCTTTTGCGGTTTAGACATTACAAAACAACCAGTGGGGCAGCAGTGGCTCAGGACATATAATTGCCACTTGGCAACATGGCCCTATTCGATCCCCGGCCCCTCCTGGCTTTTCAAAATGTCTCGAGCAAGACATTGACCTCCAATTGCTCCTTGTTCAGTGTTCACTAGTTGGCCACTGCTGCTATTAGTTAGAGTTAGAGTGGGGCAAATGCAGAGGATGAATAAGCATGCACGTATGTGAAAATACTTGGTACTTGGCAACAAATAATCTTCAACAACAACCAAAGGAGACATTTATGTTGTTAAGTAGATGGGTGTCTTGTGTCACAGAGCCTATAGCAGCAAGAAGATAACTTTGTAAAGTGTAAAAATCACTTCCTCTCCATAACTGGATCTAAGCAGTGAGAAAATCTGCTGTTGCAAGAGTCCTCCAAGGAGGCTGTGCGACTGCCTTTTTGGTCGCCCTTGAAAGCTGGAGATGTCCCAGATCACTCCACCTCCCTTCTCCACCCTGGTCCCCCATCAGGCGGCCATGACGCTTCCTGCACAGCTAGCTGAAGGACGTTTCCCGTTTGCTGTATGGGAAAAGGAAATGAGCTGTGTCAATATGTGTGGTACTCGGCTTGAACACGAGCATCACTGTACCTGTCAGAGACACATTTGGGCTTTTGTTTTTACACGCACATCGTGAACATGTCTTGTTATCATAGAGTCAAAGGTTATGGTGCACAACATCTTCTCTGACACACACGCACGCATGCACACACATACAGTCACGCATATTGTATAAGCCGCAAAAACACAGCCCTTTAGGCAAACCTGTCGACCTTTACTTCATATTTTGTGGAAATCCTTAGTAATGCCCTTTCCATTAAAATGCTTTTGATCTAAAGCCTGTCTACATAGATAATGTCGGCGTAAAAGACAGGTACTGCTGCCCGAGGCAGAGAACACTGAACATCTCTATTCCGTGACTGCACATGCAAACATGGCCTGGGGCTGGGGATTTAATGCAAAGCATGCCCTTTTACACATCATGCAAAGTGGTACACCAGCCACTCGGAGCACAGCCTGGCATTGGTCCCTCCAACCAGATGTTTCAATGACACAGCGGATGAGATTCGGTAACCACACTCACCGTGTAGTCCTCTTTGAAAAGTTAGTATAGTTAGGGACGGGGTAACACGTGATTTTGTGTGCGTGTGTGTGTGTGTGTGTGTGAGAGAGAGAGAGAGAAAGGTAGGGAGGGAGGGAGAGTTGATTGGTGGTGTTGCTGTCACTGCTGTGACCTTGATTGGTGAACTTGTGCTGTTTGTGATCGCCGCTTCCTGTTCCTGTTATAGTTTCCAAAATGGATGCTTTGTCATCTGTCTCACGTGTGCGCATGTCAGAGGACAAAAGGTTGATGGATATCGCCATGTGTTTCCTGAAGGACTTGGGTGTGTGTATGTGCTCGCACGTATGTGTGTGTGTGTGTGTCTGTGTGCGCGTGCGTGCGTGCACGTGTGTGTTTGCACATGTCTTCGGGCCCATATTTCCGTGGCCCAGACCAGAGCTGTAGTTGACATGCAGGGGCCTGTTCATTTTTAGGTTGTTGTGTTACAGTAAGGGCCCTCTGTTGTCTGTCCCAAAAACTCCTACAACTTCCTGTTGGAAACCAAGTGAGGCCTGGAGTGGGGGATGTCCCCTGGGGACAGCGCTTTTTGTAAATAATTAAAGTGTTTATGCCGGGGAATCGTTGGTCGCACTAAAACAGCTGCTGTTTGTGTGCCAAGTTGCAGAGCTGCTCTAGTGGTGCACTGACAGACAACAGGAAGAAAACATTCACTGTGGTGTTCGATAGGAGATATGTTGTCTAGATTCATTTCAGCCATACAGGTCTGAGGCTGTCCTCTGTTGAGACTTACTTGACCTAGATGGAAAAACTAGCCTGACCTCCTCCCTTACCTTGGGGTGTGCAGTTCACACACCCATAAAACTGGCCAGCCATATCTTTGAGTGGCTAGCAGGACATGGGCCTTTGGTGGGGATTGAGTCTATTTAGAGGCCGACTCTTGATAATTTGATCTCATTTTCATCTAAAATCAAACTAGGACTCGAGGAAATCTGTCATGTTGTTGACAGAACTTATTAATGATGATTTTCACAGTGCATCTACCCAGTTGCACAGTTTGTATTTACTTTGAGTGGACAAGGTGTACTGTACTGTGTACTGTACGTATTTGGAACTGCGCTTGTGTGTCAGTGCAATCCCACTGAGCATGACCGAGCTACTGATCCCAGCGCCGTGCCTGTTCCACATAATCACGGTAAACAAAGCGTGTGGCTGCCGCGAAACACAATCGATGCACGTAAACTCCTTGTCTGTCTGGGTTTATTTAGCATGGACAGACATATCTAAAGACTTAGCTAGGCTGTGATTTAAGTGAGCGTACGCATGTACGTGCGTGCATGTCTTTTCTGTACTAACCGGCACTTAACGCGCTTGTAGGAGATCAACTGTAAAAACACGTTCATGTAATTGCACGGTTGGCGACGGGTAGAGGGAAAGTTGGGCCCGGTGAATTTAGCTCCTCAAATGGTTACCTTTGAAAATGCTTTAATGCATACCTTCACGGTGACATGCATACTTATCCTTGTTGAACACGAGCAGTTCTTAAGAGGCAGATTACCAAAACAGCCACATAGTTAAGGTGTCACTCAAGCATGAAAAGTCATACAGTACATGCTGTTACAATGAGGTGTTAACGGGAGAAATATATTGTAGCGGAATTATGAGACGCTATACAATTGTCTTGGTGTTGTGTCGTGTGGTATGCTGTTTAGGTGCTATCGATGGTTGTGTTGTTTTTTGTTGTTGTGTTTGACCCCTACGGGGACAATGACGATTATTATAATTCTACAGCCAACAAGTGTTAATTTAATTCTAAGAATGTAAAATTAGACCCAGCCTAGCTCAATTTATACACAACGTGTGTGTGTGTGTGTGTGTGTGTGTGTGTGTGTGTGTGTGTGTGTGTGTGTGTGTGTGTGTGTGTGTGTGTGTGTGTGTGTGTGTGTGTGTGTGTGTGTGTGTGTGTGTGTGTGTGTGTGTGTGTGTGTGTGTGTGTGTGTGTGTGTGTGTGTGTGTGTGTGTGTTTGTTTAGTACAAGAAAACGCATCCATTCCATATGCATACACTTGTCTCTGGCTCACCGTTCCGTACAGGTCGTGGCCATGTAAATTCAAGGCAGAAAGGTCGGAGGTTGGGCACGGGGTGAGACTGAAATACACTATGGCCTCTCTGCATGGAGCAGGCTGTGGCCTCTCTGCATGGAGCAGGCTGTGGCCTCTCTGCATGGAGCAGGCTAATTCCAGATACAGAGGATGGAATGCTAATATGAGTGGCTATATATACAGGAGGAGTGCTCCGTTGACACACTCACTTATCTGTACAGTATTACAGTGGGAAGTCATGTACTAGACGTGGAGGGCATGTAAAGTGTCTGTGTGTGTCTTTAATCATGTACAATTACTCTTAAGTTACATAAATATGTAGCTTAAATGACAGCTTGAATACAGCGTTGACATTATTTGGCTGACTGGCTGTATGTCTTGTCAGTTCATGTGTTAATACTCGTCTGTGGGATTGTGTGTGTTAGCGTGACAGCCTTTATAGTTGTTGTGCTTGGTGTGGATGGACCATAAGCCTGCCCTGTTCTGTTCATCATCAGTGGGCCCTGTAGTGTCTAGAACATTGGCTAGGATTGTCTGGTTCAAATGAAAATACAGTGATTCACTTACACTCTTACAGTATGCATGCGCTCTCTCACTCTTCTCAGTAAGCTGGGGAAATAGAAGACTTTTCTTTGTGTGTGTGTGTATGTGTAATACTGTATGTATGTATGTATGTGTATGTGTATGTATGTGTGTATATGTATATGTATATGTATATGTATATGTGTGTGTGTGTATATATATATATATATATATATATATATATATATGGTGTTTATGTGCATCTGTTGTGTGTGCGTGTATGTATATGCATATAAAGTAGTCATTAGTTTAGTGTGTTAGTCAGGTGACACAATTCGACACAGCAGCTTAAGCCAGTTAAACATCTCATTGAAATCTGTGCTGTTCAGACATCAGGGCCCCAAAGATCCTTTTTACTCATTGTATCTTTGTGCGTGTGTGTGTGTGTGTGTGTGTGGGGGGTTCCGCTAGCGAGACATCTCATCATCGCTTGCATTTCTAACGGGTCCTCGGTTCACATCCAGAAGAACTATTTCAGTCCACCAAAAACGTTTTCACGCTCTGCCTTTCAGTGAATATAAAGTCATTGCTTGTGAGACACGGCACAACTTAACACAACGGATGCGCCAGCATATTTCAAAATATAGGGCAGGCGCTAGAGTGGATATTACTCTGAAAATCCCCGCCTTCTGTTCCCCCCCAAAACCGGGAGGCATAGTCTTCCATTCTTACCTCACGATGGTCACGCTAAAGTCTCGCTAGAAGCGTTAAAGCGAAGTTCCCAAGATCTATGTCCTTTATTGTGGGGACCTGTTTTACCAGATTCACCATGCACGTCCATCAGTGATCCATCTGATTTCACCCATGGGGAGAGAGAGTGTGAGAGAGACAGAATTGGTCCAGGGGCGTAGGGGTCACCGGCTCACCGTAAGGCTGAAAACGTCCCATGACAACCAGTGGCATTTTTATGCCACTGGGGGTAGATTCCTCCATGCTAAGTTTATCAGGTTGGTGAACTCTTAACTGGGAAACTATGTAGAGTTGAATGTAGTTTGTGTGGAGAAGAAAATTCCTTCCTTGTTTTTTTTAAATATCGTTATAGATGGGCAGTGGGAAGCTGCGGTGATTGAGAAAAGGCGGGAGGTTAGGAATCTTTGACCCCAACTAATATCCCCCGCACCCACCTCCCGCAGTGTCACAAGCTGATGTTTTCCAATGAAATCCTGTCCCTAGTGATTATCAAGTCTCTCACATGTTTGATTTAATCATATTATGTTTTTGATTTAGATTTTTATATGAGCTTTAACCAGACTAATGCCAAACTTTTGAATTCCTATATTTTCCTGGTCAAATGACTCAATATTTCTAGCAGTAACATGAATGAATCATCAGTATGTGTGAACATTAACGACCATCTCCCACAGACAGAAACCAGAGAGCTACAGCCCAAACGTGTCATTGCGATCTGTCAATGAACTGACTGAGACAAGATTCTGATCTGATCTCTGAAGAGTATGGAAAACACCCAGAGCGATGGTCTCGGGATAACGGCACATTTTCTAGTTCAGAACTGACGACGAGGCCATAAAATAACAACTCAGACATTCTGCGGTCCCACAAAATTAGTACTCCTGTTCATCGCCTGTGGACCATCTCCAGACCTCCTAACTGTTGACACCACAAGTATACAGTCATACTACCCTCTACTCCTGTTCACAAAGTGGTGATTAGACGTCCAAATAATAGGACTAACATATATGGTTAATCCGTGTCTGCTGATTGCTGAATAATGAGGCGACCAGTACCTTCTGGGTTGAACCAGAATGTGAATGTGAGCCATTGTTGCCCTCAGCGCCAGTCCCCCCCCCCCCCCCCCCACCTCCAGCACAGTCCCCAGGGCCCCGTATGTGGCTGGCTTCTTTCCTCTCTGGTTTTGTTATGTCTACAGTAATGTCTACACTACAGTCTCTTACATACAACCGCTCTATTTTTGGTAGCCTGACTTTTTTTTTTAATGTACATGTGAAAAGCCCTGCCAAGATAAAGGGGGGCGGGGGGGGGGGGTGTTTAGAGAGAGAGAGAGAGAGAGAGAGAGAGAGAGCGCAAAAGAGTGCATAGCCTGTAAAGCAGAAACAAAAATAAACAGCTGGGGCATGGAAGCTGGCATTTTGTAACCGACACTCTTTTTCTTTTCTAAATGACAAAGTAGCAGCTTCGCAACTGGCAGCCCAAAATACCCCAAATAAGTTTTATTTCAGATGACGTGTTTCTAAGTCGGTTTCCTTTCCTCATTCTTTTTCGGTTCTTTTTTTATTTGCTGATGGGTGTTTTCCTAGCAGTGAGCTGAGCAGGGCTAGCAGCTGTATTTGAATGTGGCCCTGGTCGTTCCAACACGCAAACACATCAGCCTTGGGTGACCCTTTAAGGTCAGTGCTGGGGGGGGGGGGGGTGGGGGGTCTGGGTGGGGTTAGGTTTAGGGTTAGTCTGGGTGGGTGGTGGTGTCTGAAGTGTGTCCTGGTGCACCACCACTGCTTGCATAACTTTACCTCTCTGGAGTGTCTCTTAGGAACAAACGACCGAAAAACACACAGTCAAAGGTGTTGTGAACTCTTATGAGGGCTCTAGTAGAAAGAGGTGGTATTGTTTCCTCACTCGAGACGTTTGTTTGTCAGTATGGGAAAGGCTATTATCCATTGTTTTGTTCTTTACCAGGAATTAGGCTACCTCTTGTGGATTTTGTCAGTACATTTTGGCACAGGCTTGTATAGAGAAATGGTGTCTTTCTCCCTGTTTCCTGTCACTTTCCACTATACTATCCAAATAAAGGCAACAATATCTTTAGAAATAATATGAATAATAAGAATCAAAAACTAATAACTTTCATGCCTTTTGTCTTTAGTTAGTATCAACATTCATACAGAGCACAACGGATATGGTACAGGGATGCTTTTGTCTTTTAATACCATACCTCGTAGCAACCTAAATCCTAGGAACCTTGTGGATTTACGATGAGGGTAAAGGTGAGTGTCCCACCTGTCCACCTTCCCCCATCGTCCTCCGCTCTCCCCAAGCTTCCAGCTCGGGACTTAAAAGCAGGTCCTGGTTGTCATCTCCATCTCTGTGTTTAGTAGCTCTGTCATCGCTGTTCGTGCTAGGCCATGGACTGACAGGGATTCTAATAAGGAACATTCCTTCGTGGGGGACTGACTCTGAGAGGAGACTCAGTCTGCGTCCATGTGTTTTTTTTTATCACTGTGTGTGTATGTTAGCATGCAGGCAGGCATGCACGCACGCACACACACATGTGCTTTGTGGTTATACATTGTCAGCATGAGTGCATGTGTGTATGTATGTGCATGCCATGTATCTTTGTGTTTTATGTTAAGAGTGGTTTTAATTTGAACCACTTTCAGGCTTTTCCCCGATACTTTTGGAGAACGCCTTAGCCATAAGCTGTGCCGGCGTCTTTGTACGCTTGTCACTTTGTGTATGCCTATAGAAGCCAGGGGTGTGTGTGGAGGGGGAGGCTCTTTCACACTAACGATAGCGTAGCCTCGACAGGGCGCAAACATAAAAGTAATTTATTTCAGTGAGAGAGAAAAGAGAGAGGGAACCCCTCCTTCCTCCAGCTTTCTTCTTTCTCTCCTGCCTCCCCCCAAACCTACTCTCCCACTCAGCAGCTGTTGCTCTCACTTTCTGGCTGCCCCCCCATCTCTCTGCCCCCCCAGTGTGATGGCTTTGTTTTATTGGGGGCCGCGGCCCGCTGAGGTGGGGCATTTGGCTTGGGAAACCCCCGTCTAGTTTTGGACAAGGGTCCGAAACCCTCCGAGTACTGGGCGACGGCAGCAGCATGGCCAGCCACATAAGCGGAGGATTAGGAGGCGAGCTGGATGTTTGGATATTAAATAAGCTTTATGATGCTTTTTGAGCCGTTGGACTTAACCCGCCCCCAGTTTAACAGCTGCCCCAGTCACAGAGCGGGGGACTGTACTGGAAACAGATGCCTGTGTGTGCGCTGTAATAACACTGTTCATTTATGTGATGATAACAGTTATAACGGATACAACATTTTTAAATTATATTTTAATATTCAGATTTTAGTGCAGCGCATTTGTGAAGTTCATTCAGGCATACAGTTGGAGGCCATCGATATTGTCCTTTTCTTTTTGCTGAGGTTTGCGTGATCTGCGCAAAAGGACAGTTTTGGGCGGGAACCCCTTTTGGTGTTTTAAACATTGTTATAATTTAGCTATTGAAAAATAGCAGATCTACAAGCTCATAGCGCGCCACTACGAGCTTGTAGGTCTGCTATTTTTGAAAAATCGTGAAAATATTTATTTCAGAAAACTGGAGGATTTAGAAGGATTTTTTTAAATTTTGAGGTCAGGCCTAAATGGGTCAAATGATAAGGGACAATATCGGTGGCACCCAACTGTATGTATATCGGGCATGTCCTGGGCATAATCTGCCTGCCACAGACAGAGACACACACAAAACCTGAACTTTTTAGATACTATGTTGTTAATGCTTTCCACCCCTTGTTAATTGTCTAGGCCATGATGTTCCAGTGTTTATGGAAAACGGGTCTCAGGAATGTAAATGTGAATCATGTATGATTGATTAGGAACACGTGAAGCCTGTATGGGTTACAAAAAAAATGGTCAGAAACATCTCCAGTTGAGAGCAGGAAATAAACACTATTTATTTGAGGCATTCACAAAATGACCATTTCCTGTACAGGGGAGGGAGGCAGAAAAGATGTGGTGGATGCAAAAGGCAGCAGCGGCCGCCGGCCAGCAGCAACAGCTTCCATTCCTGTGGTGCCCGTCAAAATGATGCATCCCACACAAACAGTAATGCTGATTGTTTTTCCTCTACCCGCCAACCAAAGGCCAATCTGGAACTCGGGGAGAAGGGAAGAGCCCCAGGGGTGTGTTTGTATTTGGGTATTTGTGTTTAGGGAATGGCATGCACACTGTTATAGTATGTACTATAGACTCCCTCTTTACTGCCCAGCTGTTCCATATGGCTGGCTTGTTTGTTGTGCAACTGATTCAGAGTCAGTATTTAACAGACGAGTTGTTTTGTTGATGCTGAAAACTGATGCTTTTATGACTGAGATCGTAAACCAATGTTTTAAAGGCGTTTTTAAATGGTGTCTCAGTTAGTGCAGAGGCCATAATATCATATGCTCCTTGTAAGCGTGAGGACCCAAGTTCGAATCCGACTCCCATCTTGTCTAGCCTCTCTCTCTGCCTGTCTCGTTACACTATCTGAAATAAAGCAGTAGATGACCCAAATAAACCTTTAAAAAGTACTACACGCTCATCCTGTACCCTTTTATTTTATTTTATTTTATTTATTTATTTTTTATGTTTTACTCATTTCCTTTCTTTATTGTAACTTGCTGAATGTATGACCCTGTACTTGCTTACAAATAAGTTGCAATGTAGATTAGTGAAAGCGTCTCCTTTCCCCCTTTTCCCTTCAGAGCTGCCCAGATGTTCGTCTTTTTTGTTTTTTCTTGTTTGTTCGTTTTTTGTTTTTGCTCCAAAGAAAAAGAAAAATGTTGTAACTTTGGTCACCATTGAGAACATGGGAAATATATCTTTATATGTATACGATTGTAATGTAATGTACTTCTCATGATGTAGTTGTTCATTATGCTTGTACACAAGGACCAAAATAAAAACATAATTTCAAAAAAAATAAAAAGTACTACACAAAAAGTGGATGAGAGAAGTATGCACAAATATCTCTACCTCTTAATGAAGAACAATTTACTTTTCATTGTGTAGGCAAGTCATATTTGCTGAAGTCTGTGTGGCTAGTAGGGGTTCTGAAGACTAAATCAAGTTTGCGGTCTTGTAGTCTTATACCCTGTCCCACTCCCACTACTGTACTGTACCCCCCCCCCCCTCTTGGGGAGGTGGTACTGTAGTTGTGGGGGAGTGAGGTGCTGATAATGATCTGGGTTGTTTACACTGCAGGGGACATTTTGGGCATCAGTCCTTCTCACAGGAAATGACAGAGTAGAGGGCTCACAGGGAAAACGGTTCGGATTGACTGAAATCCAAAGGCTGATTTGTGCGTGTGCGTGTGTGCGCTGTATGTTTGTTTATGATAATGTCCTCCAGAAGACTACTCACGATTGTTTGTTCTTAAACGTGTGCGTGCGTGCGTTGGACCAGCCTTTGAGCTCTAGGGGGTTATGAGCTGAGTGTTGGCTCTTTAAAGTCTTTAACTGACTTCCTGGTAAATTAAAGCTGACATGAAACAGACAGGCTGTAATGAGCTGTCGTCCCTATCACTTATCACTTGGCCAAGTGTCTAAATCTGCCATTTTAGGTATCGCGCTTATTTGTTGGGTTCACATTTTTTTGCATGTGTATGTCTAAAAGAGGGAGGTAGAAGAAAGAATGTCAGTCCGTGTAACAGGTGGTATCAGCTATTG
This sequence comes from Electrona antarctica, assembly GCF_951216825.1. Lineage (NCBI taxonomy): Eukaryota > Metazoa > Chordata > Actinopteri > Myctophiformes > Myctophidae > Electrona > Electrona antarctica. The sequence continues at coordinate 13,237,012 of NC_136798.1, forward strand.
GAGTTTACAACTTGAACCCTGAACAATAGGTGACGGTGTGTGTGTGTGTGCGTGTGCGGCGTGCACGTGTGCGTGCGTGTGTGTGTGTGTGGCCAGTGATTTGGCCTGACCATTGTGCCCTTGGCCCTCAGCAGATGTGGACTGAACAATGAGCTGGGTAAATAAAAGGAAGTGGTATATAAATAGCCTCTTACGTCTGCATGAGTGGAGTTCCTATGGTGTGTGTGTGCGTGTGTGTGCGTGTGTGTGATCCTGTTTGATGTGAATGAATGCACGTTGGGAAGTTCCATTCCACCGCATGTTCTGCAGGTGCAACATTCTAAATCAAAAGGAAAGGTTCTAAAATATATATATTTATTGAATAACAACGTTTCGACCCTTCCGGGTCTTCGTCAGGTATGACGAAGACAGTATATATACAGTATATACAGTGTGCGGACAACCCTTCTTTCTTATTGTACGTATTGTTATGTTCAGCACGGTAGCACCTGAGATGAGCGTGCTTCCTTTTGGACACATTGAGAATGTCATCTCTTTGTCCAACTCACGTGTGTGTCACCTTCCTCCAGTTAAAAAACCATTAGACATTCTCTGCCCAGACCTCCCAGTCCCCCTGGTTTAACCTCCAAAGCCCGCATTTTATCTCTGTCATTTAGCGGCAGTGTACCATAAGAGTGTAGTCCTAATTCTTCTTAAGCACTGGTGCAGGTGTTTTTTTTAATGAGCAGTGAAGCATGTTTAGAATCTAACCCTTAAATCACATCCTGGTGATAAGTGCATAAGGGAACAAAGCTAAAAATAAAAGACCCCCCGTCCTCTCCACTTTCGTCCCTCAGGCGCTCCTCTTGGTCCGTCTGTATCCAGGCCACATATAGCCTAGCGATATACGGTACATTCTCACCTGTGTACTGTACACAAATAGGTTTAGGTTACGTCCTCTTGTTCCATTTTCTGCGGGTTGTAGAGTATCCTTTGCGGGGCTTTGTTCATTTGGAAATTTTGGATATCACTTGCGACGTGTCAGACACGTGTGCATTTGTGCTGTTTAATTCACGTCTATAATGGCAGTCGTGTATGTCAGCTGATTATTGGCTACTGGGAACTTCTGTGAAATGGGTCACGTGAAACCCAAATGTTGTCACCAATCGGGAACGTTTTCTGATTTCTAGGGACATCCAGTTGGTGCATCAAATCCATGATGTCTCCAATAAAGTGTCTGCTTGCTTCGTCATCGTCTGTGGGCTACGACTGCTGACTAGCTACATTGAGAATAAAGCAGTGCATAACAGGTTAGAAAAGGCTTGGTTCAACATATCTTTGATAACAGAACAGAGAGGTCTGACATCAACATCGTATCTTGGTTCTAGATTTTCTCTCCCTCTGGCTCGTCGTCCTAGATCCTGCGTTCTGTTACAGCACCGTGGGGACTGGGGTGGAGGGTCTGAGAGGCTGGCTGTTGCCATCGAAGTCAGTGATGCCCTATATTAACACTTCAGCTGAAACTTAATACAGGTGGCTAGCACTGCAGAGCACCTAAAGAAAGATAAAGATAGCGATGGAAATAATGAGAGGGTGGAGAAAGAGGGAGGACAGGGCGCATGTTTCAGTGAAGAACAAGAACCAAGATGATTCAGACAGTGGATCGAATGACGGCTTGTCTTGACCAACTGATTTTGGTTGTAGTCATTTTTTTTTTTTTTTTTTTTTTTTTTAAATGTATTTTTATTGAGGCTCTGAGATTTCACAACTGTTCAATCACAATTCAATGTATATAGAACCACATTTTTCTTTTTTCAACATAACATAGGAAAACAACAAGAACCACAATACAGACATTACAATGCACAGACAAAAAACAAACACAAACAAAAAAACAAAAACAAAACGAGTACACCACAGTCTTGACATGATTACATTACAGGTCACCAGAGTCTTTGTTATTCACTACCGTTCAATAAGGTACATTGAAGCACAGTCTAGAAGGGTCCACTGTATCTAAGACTGGTTCCCATACCTTTGTGAACCCTTCCATGTTATCACGGAGGAGATAAGTCAGTTTCTCCAGAGGAACCACAGTCATTACCTCCTTGTACCAATCATGTAGTCATTTTTTAAGAAAAGATTTCACCATGATTTCATTGTACAATCATTACAATGAAATTGTAATGCAGTGTGCAAAGGTTTTGTGTTTGTAATAGCTATATGATGACGTCTACTGTAGGCTAGCATGACCCCAGTAGTGTGTGCGTGTGTGCTGTCTATTTGAAGATGGATGTGCGCTGTGTCGTGGAGTGAGGGCATGTCCCCATTCATTAGTGAAAACGGGGGATTCAACACACACACACACACACACACACACACACACACACACACACACACCACTACTCACTGTTTCCCCTCTGTATACCGGATCTCCTGGTGCTGCCCATGTCCTTCCACAGTAGCTGTCAGACCAGGCCCATGGTTAAGTGCTGTGATACTGATTACTGCCATTGAAAATGTCACGCAAGAGTGACACAGTCACATGTAGTATCAAGGCCAAACCACACCAGTAGGGACTCCTTGGGACAAAACCGTTTTAAGGTCTACCACACCAATGCAACCCTGCACAATTCAGACAACATGGTGGTTCACTGTCTACGTCGTCCTCAGACGAGCCCTCCGCGGCGTCCCTAGTCATCTCAATTCTCCATACATGTGGCCAGCTGGCAGCTCGTTTGCATCAGCATTTTCTTTAGCGCATCCACGATGGATGTGCTAAAGCAATTAATGCATAGCACAGTATTCATCTCTCTCTATAATTCTCTGTCTGCATGGGTTTAGGAAGCGCTGTGTCAGGGTATCTGTGTGTGTTGAAGCGATTATAGGGGCCCACCCTCCTTCTGCACATCTGGGCCTGGTTAAGATCTGTCACTAATACTATCTGTAAAGCAACTCTTTATGCAGTTCCGGAGCTGCATGGATTTCCTTTGAACAGTCATTACCATATGCATTCTGTGCATTGTTGTGCTAGACACTGCGTGCGTATGTGTACACCTCCCATTGGGTTTGTGTTGAAGTGTCCTTGAGCAAGACACTGACTCCTGATGAGCAGGTTGGTGCCGTGTATGGTTTCCTCCACTTCCGGTGTGTGAAAGGTGAATGTAATTCACATTGTAAAGGCACTATATAAATGCTGGCCGCCACGGTCATTTGGTCAGTAGTGATGTCAGCCCGTCAACTGGAACTGCAGTTCAGACTGCTGGATATAGTCAGCAGACAGACAACGGCAACAATAAATGGATTTTCTTGGCTTTCTTGGCAGCTGTTAGAGAACATATGAGAAGACAATCAGGCAGTGGAAAATGTGAAAAGTGCATAATTTGAGTGTAAGTTTAGCAAATCTACTCAAGGCAAGCAAGGTACATTGGCTTTACAACATACAGTAGATGTTGCCAGTATTAATGGGTATTACTGGTATTGCTGTCAAACTATTGGTATTGCTGTAATTACATTACATTACAGTCATTTAGCAGACGCTTTTATCCAAAGCGACTTACAATAAGTGTATTCAACATAGGTAGGGAACAAAAACTACTAATCACCAGAAGTCTTTAGTGCATTTTCTGCAAAAACAAGCAACCAAGAGTATACCTAGTGCTAAGGTAAAAGTGCAATATATCAGCTACATATTTCCTTAAACAGATGAGACAAAATAGCTAAATCAAATGAGCATGAGCTAAAACAATTAAGTGTATCGACTAAACAAGATCCAATAAACAATACAACAATAGAAAACAAGCGTTCGTACAACTAGTTAACAACAAGTAGGTCAGGCAGAGAGGAAGGGTAGTGTTTCCTGAAGAGGTGGGTTTTCAACCTGCGGCGAAATATGGGCAGTGACTCTGCTGTCCTAACATCAGTGGGAAGTCCATTCCACCACTGTGGGGCCAGAACAGAAAAGAGTCGTGACCGTGTGGATCGGCCAGAAGGACCCTTGAGTGACAAGGCAATCAGTCGCCCCGAGGTGGCAGACCGAAGTGGTCGGGCAGGGGTGTAGGCATCGACCATAGCCCGGAGGTAGGAAGGAGCTGTTCCTTTCACTGCCCTATAGGCTAACACCAGGGTTTTGAACTGGATGCGAGCCGCTACGGGGAGCCAGTGTAGAGAACGGAGAAGGATGGTTGTGTGGGAGAACTTGGGGCGGTTGAACACCAGACAAGCCGCAGCTTTCTGAACAAGCTCCAGAGGTCTGATGGCAGATGCCGGAGCACCAGCAAGGAGGGAGTTGCAGTAGTCCAGGCGGGAGATGACGAGAGCCTGGATGAGCACCTGGGCTGAACCCCTGAGCAGTGGTTTCCAAACCTTCAGGTCGAGACCCAAAAGAGAGATTAGACATTTGCCCGGTACCCAAACTAGTGAATATAGCGGAACAACACGTCGCTTTTCGTGTTGCAAGCTTGTAGAATGGCTATTTAATTATTATTTTTTATTTATGGAATTTCTTTGATATTTTTTTTAAATGTGCGAAAAAGAAAATGCGATTTATACTTTTTTTTTATACCCATACAAATTGGTCCGTGACCCACAAATGGGTCCCGACCCACTGTTCGAGAAACCGTGGACTAGAGCATATCAATTAGTAATATTGCCATATCAGAGTCTGCTTTTTGGGGGTGGAGGGTTATGTTTTATGAGTTTGTTTTGGAGAAATTATAGTTTCTCAAATTGCCTTCTTTTCTCAGAAATACTATTTGTTTGCATTATGATCGGTATGTCATAGTCTGCATGTTTTTAATAGCTCTCTCGGGGTCTACAAAAAACACAGTTGAGGACTTTTTCCAAATTTTGGGCTTTCTGGTAACAAAACCACACTATTTTCTTTGTGAGAATGCGACCAAGCAAGACAAAAAAAGAAAGAGGGATGGGAATAAAATAATGAGGTTAGAAACCAAATGGCAGACACAAAAAATGGCAGAATAATGGCATTTCAGCGGGATGGATGGATAGCTGTAGGAAGGAGGGAGAGAAGTGAGGAGGAGAGGAGAGAAGGGAGGAGGAGGGGGTGTGTGGGTGCCGTTGGAGAGAAGAGCGATTTCTCTTTTGGTACTGTAAATAATAGCCCCTGTTTGAGTTGGACGGCTTTCACGGCTCCTTTTGTGTCCAGTGACATCTTAGGTTCCCTAAAGAGCTGAGAGGGCCTGGCTTCCAGGGTTTTCACTGCCATGGGAAAGGCAGAGTATTAGCCCAATATGAATATGAGGAAAGAGAAAGCCACTGCAGGTCAATGGGAAGCTGACAAATCCCCCCCTTATCCTGCTCAGAACCATTGACATGCACATGTATAAGTGTGCACGTGCAAAATGCATGTACGTACACACAAAATAATAAACAAGGAAAGAATTCTACACGCGCACACACGCATGCACTCACACACACACATGCGCACACACGCACACACACAAACACACTCGCACACACACACACACACACACTCGCACACACACACACACACACACACAGTCCTGCAGCACAAAGAGTCATGGCACCGTCCAGACGCAAGCACAGCACTCGCACTGTAGAATACACACTTGCTCTGTGCTCAACATACACACAGATCATTTAGACATCAGTTCACACACAGACTCCCTTCCCTGCTTCTACCGTAGAATCAAATGGAGACAGTTTTGCTCAATCCTCCTCTCATCATCTCAGTTTGGGCATCAATAATATTTTGGTTGGTGCCTCTGTGGAGCAGGCTGCTTTCATGGGAGCAGCCCCGGCGGTTGAGTTGTGGCCTCTCTTCTGTTCCTAACTATAATGTAGACTTGAGGGTTTCAATCTTAATACTAAACATATGCACACAGACTTGGATGTTCCATCCATATTTATAGGCCTAAGTGGGATTCGGTACAAAGTGTGTATTTTAGACGGCACTAGAAAATTGTTCCATAAAGTGTGTGTGTGTGTGTGTGTGTGTGTGTGTGTGTGTGTGTGTGTGTGTGTGTGTGTGTGTGTGTGTGTGTGTGTGTGTGTGTGTGTGTGTGTGTGTGTGTGTGTGTGTGTGTGTGTGTGTGTGTGTGTGTGTGTGTGTGTGTGTGTGTGTGTGTGTGTGTGTGTGTGTGTGTGTGCATAATGCATTCAGCATAATTACATTGTGCTTACTCATTCAAGGACTCATCCTGTTGATGATGACATTCTATGCAATCAAAGTTAATCAGAATCTGAGCTCACCTTGAGAGGGACCAGGAGATGACATTCAACATGATTAATCGTCATGATGATGACTAGTTCACAATTGGACATAAAATAGATTATCAAAGATGAAGTTGGAATTGTAATTCCTGGAGCTTTTGGAGTGACGGAGCTACTAAATGCCAATGATTCATTTCCCAAATGATGTCACATCCTGCGTGATTGCTTTATCTGTAAACAAAGTGGAGCTGCACAGGAAATGGCTGGGAGGTTTTCTTCCTGTTGTTTTGTTGGGGGAGGTGCAGGCCATGGAGGTAGAGAGGCTGCAGCACACTTCACAACGCGCTAAAGCGTATATCTTTTCTACAAGCATAGACATGGTAACGCCCCGTCTGCCTCTGATTGGCCTACCGACACTGCCGGCCTTACCAGAGTTTCCTCCGAGGTGGAAGATACATGCTGGATAGTCTGCTGCGAGGTTACTCCGTGGTGGGAAATAAATAAATAATACAAGTACGAGAATGACAGCTTGGCACGAGCGACAGTAACTTTTATTTACAATTTATATATATATATATATATATATATATATATAATTTACAATTAAGTTACTGTCGCGTTTTGTCATTCTCTTTACTTGTATTATTTCCCACCACGGAGTACCCTTGCGTCTCGGAGGACAGGCAAGACGGGCAGTGTCGGTAGGCCAATCAGAGGCAGGCAGGGCGTTACCATGTCTATGCTCGGACGTAGAATAGATATACGCCTTCACAACGTGTACCTTACCTTTGTCCCACACCTTCCTGTTGGAGAATCTACCTGTCAATCAATGTCACCCGTTTCAAATGCCATCAATGCATTGAAAGGGACAACATCACGTTTAATCAGAGCATTCAATGCTCCAGTAGACGTGTCTACTGACCTACCAGATCTCAGTAGGCTGCATTCTGTGTGCTTGATCACGGCTACCAGCGACGACGCGCGTTGTCAACTGACTACGCGGGCGGTTATAGCTCATATTATGAGGTTAGGGGACTTACCTGGCTGGTTAAAACTGAAATGAGGTTAGGGGACTTACATGGCCGGTTTGTAATGTCGGACAACGTGCGGCGGTGTCCAAAACGACACAATATAAGGTTTCACGCTGGAGACGGTACCGGTAGGTCAGTAGAGGAGCATTGAGTGCTCTGATTAAACGTGATTTTTGTCCCTTTCAATGCATTGATGGCATTCGAATCTGCTATCAATGTCTATTGTCGGTGACCTCATGGAACTGACCAATCACTGCCAGTCCCCTTTTCCATCACATCCAATCATGTGTTTTGGTTTTGTCTTTTTTTTGTGGACACTTAAATTAACTGGAGGACCTTCCATTTATTCTCCTCGTTCCCCGCTATGTTTTCCTGTCACCCTGAACAGTGACGTCCGCTCCCTACGAGCTCAGTTTTCTTCTTAACCTACTTTGGAGACAAGAGTTTCTATAACTTTTCAGATCATTGTTTGTGCTGAATGTCAGGAAAGATCTTATCCAGTGTTAAATGCATCATATATTGCGACGGTATCAGCCTCAATTAGAGCTCACATTACCTTCCAAACTGCTCCCTCTAGAGATTCTCCCATTGTGTTTACAGCTTCAAGGGAACTCTCTCTCTATACATCTCAGTTTGCTTACTGTATATCTTTGACCTCACAGGTGTACAGACTGTAAATCCAGAGCACATACTGAGCTATGTATGTGAGGTGATACCATAAACTTTAGATACAGTAGCTATTTGATATTGCCATGCATTACACAATTTGGCTCTTGTGTCTTATGATGTATCTTGTAAGACAGTAGTTACTAGACCTGTACCCATCTGTCTGTCTGTGTCCCTTTAAAGCCCATATGGAGGTTTCTATATCTGTCTGTCGGTGTCCTTATTTATCCCATATGGAATGCAGGCCAGTCTATGACGTCATATTGATGACATGAGAATACTCAATTTATGGATATTTGCGAATTTGTGCTCTGTGCTCCAGAGTTTGTGACCATTTTCAGCTCGCTTTGAGAAATGCACCATGTATATTATTCTGCGCATAAAAATCTAGTTTAAAGTGGTCTCATATGGGCATGTTACAGTTGTGATGATGAACGTGTTGTCTCCAACCAGCTCTCTCTCCATCTCTCACATAACAACCTGCTGGATCCCAACCAGTCCGGATTCAAAAAGGCCCACTCCACAGAAACTGCCCTGCTGGCAGTCACAGAAGCACTACATGCTGCCCAGGCTGCTTCCCACTCTGCAGTCCTGATTCTCCTAGACCTATCAGCAGCATTTGACACAGTGAACCACCAGCTGCTCCTAGACACCCTAGCGGATCTAGGCATCGGCGGGACGGCACTAAAGTGGTTCTCCTCTTACCTCACCGACCGGACCTACCAGGTCTCCTGGAAAGGTCTGTTATCATCCCCCCGAACCCTCCAAACTGGGGTCCCACAGGGATCTGTACTTGGTCCCCTCCTTTTCTCACTGTACACTAAATCCCTTGGCACTATCATCTCTGCTCACAATATATCCTATCACTGTTATGCCGATGACACACAACTGTTTCTATCCTTCCCCCCCTCTGCCACCCAGGTGGAAGAGCGCATCACTGCTTGCCTGGCTGACATCTCACAGTGGATGTCCTCCAACCACCTCAAGCTGAACCCAGACAAGACTGAGCTTCTCTTCTTCCCAGCTAAGTCCTGCCCGATGCGGGAGCTAACTATTTCCGTAGACAACGCCCTGGTAACGTCTGTCCCAACAGCCAGGAACCTTGGTGTTGTCCTGGACAGTCAGCTCTCGTTCAAAACTCACATCACAGCTGTCACTCGATCCTGTAGGTTCACACTCTATAACATACGACGAATTAGACCGTTCCTCACCCAGGAATCATCCCAGCTCCTAATCCAGACAACAGTCCTGTCAAAACTTGACTATTGTAACTCTCTCCTTACCGGCATGTGCACTGAAGCCTCTCCAACTGATCCAAAATGCCGCAGCTCGTTTGGTCTTCAACCAGCCAAAATTCTCACATGTCTCCCCCCTGCTCCGCTCCCTGCACTGGCTCCCGGTCGCTGCCCGCACAGAATACAAAACTCTGATGTTGGCATTTAAAGCTCCCCCATATCTTGCCAGCATGATTGAACCCTACAAACCCTCCCGCGCACTCAGATCAGCCAACGCAGGGAAGCTGGAAGTACCCTCACTAAAAACGCCGGGACAACGCTCCACACGTCCCAAACTCTTCTCCCTTCTGGCCCCAAAACTGTGGAATGCACTTCCCGTTGCAATCAGAACTGCAGCATCACTCCCGATCTTCCGCCGTAGTCTGAAAACCCACCTTTTCAGACTCCATCATGGCCCATAGCACTTACCCTACCCCCCTTAGACAGCACTTCTTAGACTTATATAGCATTTGAAACAGACTTATAGCATGTCATGTAGACAGCACAATAAGTGCATTGTATGTAGTCATAGCACTTCATAGTATATATGTACAGCATAGTATAGCATATATGTATAGTTTATATGTATAGTGTCATTATATAGATATGTTCTAGTTATAGTTTATATGTATAGTGTCATTATATAGATATGTTCTAGTCACGTTCTTAGCTTACGCATGTTTCGCGATAAATGCATTTTACATATGTGATGTATTCCCATGCTTTTTGTTCTTGCTTAATGTAAGTCGCTCTGGATTAAGAGCGTCTGCTAAATGCCTAAATTGTAAATTGTAATTGTAAATTGTGATGTCCACTGTCCAATGCACGAGGCAATTGTATTAAAGGCTATGGCCATAAAACCTGGCCTAAATATTGTCCGTGGCTCAGTGGTCCAGGCACCCTGGCTGGTAGTCCAGTCTGGCAGTGTGCCGCGGGTTCAACTCCCGATCCCGACGGCCTTTGCTGCATGTCACCCCCCATCTCTCTACCCATGTCCTGTCAGCCTACTGTCTATCCCTCTATAAAAAATATAAAATAAAGGCGAAAGCCACAAACAAAATATGTTTTTGAGGTGGTCTTTTGTAGGTGTTGAGCACCAAGAACATTTTGACAAGCACAGTGAAGTGCTTTAAAGTGCAATTTATTATGCTTGCTCTGTTATTGGCAACTCGTCCAACAATACCTAAGCAGTCCTTGTACGTTATAAACTCCAATGTCTCCGCCCATCTGGTTCTCCAAGCAGGATAACAATGACTATACTGTTGGTTATCTACTTGTTTTACCCGATAAACGGTGGTATCGTGTGTCACTGTCACTGTTTGGTTTCTGTGAAAGTGGAAGGTGTTTATTGTTCAGGGGCTGTTCTTCTGCAAGGGCTGGGCATGGTGTGTCAAACTTTCCAGGTTATAAGATAACCACGCAGCTAGACGCTGACCCACAGCAGGCCTGTCCTGATAGCTGAGAGTCCACTGGTCAATGGTCACTGAGTCACTACCAGTGTTGGAAAACATGCTCACGTGTTTTACCTAAGTAAAAGTATCAATACAGCAATGTAGAAATACTTGCAAGTAAAATCCGGAATTCAAAATGTATTGAGTAAAAGTACAAAGGTGTCAGCATCAAAATGTAAAGTACCAAAAGCAGAATGTCCCATTTCAAGTTTTTAAATGTATACAAATCTTTTGAAAATAGCAGATCTACAACGGCACATTGTGAACTTGTAAAAGAAACGAAAGCTTCTTGAGTTGCGTCGACAGACGTGTGCTGAAAGTCATTGTGCACACTTCTGTGTGTGTGTGTGTGTGTGTGTGTGTGTGTGTGTGTGTGCGCGTGTGCGCGTGCGTGCGTGCGTGCGTGCGCGCGCACAAAAAATATTCTCTCTGCAGCTTTTAAGGTTAGCTTGTTTGTCAGCATTTTGTCTTTGTTTTTGCGCTTTGATAACCGTCTTATCAAAGGTCAGCGTTCTCCAAGGCGGGCTACATTCGCACGGTTCCATGTGCAGTCTCGTATTCCCCGTAGCATCCAGAGCCTTGTTGAAAAAGAAACGTGGAAGTGAGAAAGTGGTGTCTGCTGACAGGAGCCAAGAGCTGCTGTATCAATCCCAGGAAGCCATTGCTCCAGGAGGCAGGAACAACGGCTACTGGCCCCGGCTAAGGGGACTTTCCTCTGCCTGACAGTTAGGATGCAGAACAATACACACGACTATGAACACTTGCTCTGGCATGCCTTTACACTCAGACACACGTACACACACGTACACCCTCACAGCAGGTTGCGCTTTGAGGTCTCAGTCCTGTGATCTGTGCTGAGTGTGCTCCTGTCTGTTTTCGGACACCATGCTGGAATGCCATGTTCAATGAACTAATGCCACGAGAACTTAGCCTGGCATTGCCAGCCTAATATCACTGCGTAGGTATTAGTCTGGAACGTCGGTGTGGAAGATTTATTTCCAAGGGGTGGGTTACAAACAGATTCTAACACCGCAGCAAAAAAAAGTCTCACTTTGAATAGTGGGCTCTGATTGGTCACCCACAACTCTGGGGTGAGCGAAATGTAATTCAAACCGAGGAGTGCCAGACCAATCTCCCCAGGGATTTTTTCCCTTTCCTGTTGCAGATTCGTCTGGATTCCAGACTAACTAGAACTAGAAGTGACAGATTGGTAAACGGTGGCTGGGTGGATGGAAAAGGGAAGCAGGTCTGAGGCTATGATGTGGTGCCATGTCCCTGGGCTCTGGGCAATGTGACCCAGTTGTCTGTGTGCTTTCGAGGTGAGGCAAGACAGCTTGTCCTTGGGACGTCCTCCTCTTTCTATTTCTTGCTTACTCTATCTGGCTTTACATTCATTTTCAACATGTTTTTCCTACACTGTCCACCCTCTGTTTTGTGTAGTCACCAACAATTCTTTGTTTAAGCCCTCTTTCAAAAATAGCTCAAATTAGCCGATCCAGAAGAACCAGTCACAAGATGTGAGCGTGTTTTTGAAAATGCAAAGGTTCTAGGAAAATGATTAGTGGAAGTGGTCTCTTGTACTCTGCAGCCTCATTATAGTGTTGCTGACACCTTCTCTCTTCCCAACTCTCTGTCGTAATTTTTTATCATTTGCTGTCGCCTGCAGTGTTGGCCGCTCTCCAGTTTCGCAGTGATCATCCCACAACACAAGGTGAGAGAGGAGAGAGAGCCTCAATTAATTTGGTAGTAGTGTATGGGGGAGGTGGGGCAGTTGGGACCTACATTAAAGGAGCATTCAGTGATTTGGGTGATTTGGAAAACCACCCAGTCCGCCCCGGTAACAGTGGGGGGAAGTGCAACAGGCCAACAGCATGTGCACAAAGCCCCGCCCCCACTCGATCATGATTGGAGGAAGGCCCCTCTCATCCTGATTGGATGAAGGTTTTGCCACCCGCCACCAAAACTGAAACTAGGGTTTTTTGACCCCAGGGGCTCACTGGGGACAGGGAGGAACTCCTTATATGGTCAGCACACTCTATAGTAGGGAGGATTATCCAGAAAAAAAGAAAAAATAAGTGATATTTGAATTAAGTCAAATCACTGAATATACCTTTAAGAGAGAGGCTGAGAGACTAGAGAGTAGTATTGTAGCAGTAACTGGTCAGGATTAGGCTGCTCCGACGTACATGCTCCTCTCTCTCTCTCGCCCTTCTCTCTCGCTCTCCCTTTCCCTCCCTCTCTCGCTCTCTCCTCCCAGTGGGCAACGAGTTCTGTTGTGTTCCGCTTCCATCTGTTCCCCCCACTCCTCTCTCTTTCTCTCTGTCTCTCTAACTCTCGCTCTAGAACTGACCTCATAGAGGTGTGGACGCTGTCCTGACATGGGGCGTCCAGACATCAGCCCTCGCTAGACCACACCACTCAGTGTCTTTAGAGCGCTCGCGAGCCTTCCTACGGTAGTTGCTTGTCTAAGATAACCTATGGGCCTATGGGAATAACCTGCCAATGAAAGGATACTGGATATGATTGAGCAAGAAAAGTACAGTCATTGTAATGGTCCCTAAGGTGAGTTGGACGTTTCTGTTGTGGATTCTGTTTTTGTGCCAGTCGCGGACTTCATGCACAGCTATACACTTCCAAGATACGATGCTTTATAACTCATTTCCGAGGTTTGTGAACCAGCAGGTTATGGAGTGTAATTAGGGTTAATCTGCTGTAAATCGGGGTGTATTGTAGATGCCAGGGTTTGTGCTTCAGCCCTGTACAAAGCACTACTGTTCAGGATTTTTGTGCTTTTTAAAAGTCTAGCTCTCCGTCTAATCATAATTGTAGTGGCTGATGGTGCTGAGCCACTCGGACCTCCAATTATTCTGTCCAGAGTTTCAATTTAGTGTGACGCTAATGGCAGCTCTGCCCTGCGCTCTAATTAGATGGCATGAGACCACTGCTATTAGACTGCAAGTTTATGTTTGAGCTTGGGAGCCTTTGCCCACTACTTTGTTGCTGTGTGTGCATTGTAGTGGCAGAAAATACTAATCCCACAACAGCATGTGCGTTGTGCGTGCGTATTATTTTCTGTCTACTGGGAGGTATAACCAGCCAGTAATACCTCCTACTTTGTGTGTGTTTTATTCTGGGAGCATGCAGTAATGCAGGGCAGAGGTATAGCTTTGACACTTATTTTTTTATTATTTAAATTGAAATTTTTACATTTTACAAAATGTACATCATATAAAAAGAAAAGAAAAACAAAACAAACAATAAATAAAAGTATGAAGATCTCCCAAGAGAACAAAATACTTTGAGTGTGTGAGTGGGCTTGTGTGTGTGCGTGTGCGCGTGTGTGTGCGCACGTACGTGTGTAATGTGTATGTGTGTGTGTGTGTGAGCTCGTCGCGTCCTCATTCTGTTGGCCCTAACTAGATCACCCAGTCTAAATGCGTCACGAAGGGAGAGAGGGAGACGAGAAAAGAGAGCACATTTGTTATTAAACTAGATTTTGGTCGGACGGTATTAGGGTAGTTGTTTTTAGATTTCCTGCTTAATGACATAACTTTACATCGTGTTCACCTTTAGCATCCAACGTATTTAGCACACAGAAATCTCATGCTATGGTATCACTAACATAATAAGCAGCATCCATATGCTGCTTATATGTTAAAAACATATAAGCAGCAAAACCTAAAACAAGTTAAAGTCTTCTATCACTACTAGAATGTGTTCAGTAAACGGCTATACTGACTGACGTGGTAGGTCTCTGAAAGAAAAGCCAAGCAAAATGGTAATGTAAACAGTCTATATACAGTACATTCGTTTATGTTGCTGTATACAGGTCCGTGGAACCAATTAACCATCTCTCACTCTCACTGTAACGGTGTATAGCTATTTTCTCCAATACATAGACATTTCCATATGGCAAGGCAGAGGAAAACTTCCCACTCTCCACCCCAGCCCCCCCACACTTCTCCTTTCCTGTCCGACCCTTGTCTTGCATTTTAATCTGAGGCCAAACACAGCTTCCTCTGTCCATCCGCCTCACATACGCATTTGTCCTGCATAGTCACAACGAACAACACAAAAAAACGTGTCATTTCATAAAAATAAATAAACACAAATTGGAGGTTTTCGTCACTGCTAGATACATCCCCAAATGGTCGTCTCAGTTCATTATACAGTAAGTGTCGTTTCTTAAATTAAGCTGTTTGCTAGACTGATAATTTAATGTATGTATATAAACATGTCATGAGTCAGGAATTTGCATGTTAATGTCATGACAGTGTATTATGTGTGTGCGTGCATGCGTGCGTGCGTGCGTGTGCGCGCGCATTGTGTGTGTGGGCTAGCTGGCGTGAGGTCTCCTAAATAAGTTGTGGTCTATCTGGCTGTAGTCTATCTGGCTGTACACCAACTCCACAGCTATTTAGTATTCAAGAATTCATCCCCAAAACCAAAGTCATGATTCTTGTCAGAAGAAATCTTTTGTTCTCCCCTTCCGGCCATTTATCACACCCTATAACTCTTACATTTAGCGTTCTCTTCCACAGTACTGCTAATTTGAACACTTACCATCTAACATTGTACCACATTACTAAAATTAGCATACTAACATAACATTAGCCTCCTTGGTAGGATGCTTTTTTTGGCCCTGTAATGTATAGTTGCTCTGCTTCTGCCATTAGCTGCTGTTGTTGTTGTTGATGTAGCAGCTGTTGCTATTCCAGTCATTGTTTTGTCTGCCGTAAGGGAGAGAAGGCCTGGATTTTACTCCCAACTCCTCCGGCCAATTCCAAGGGATCCCTCTTCTTATATAAGGCTAAATTGATGCCTCCTCAGTCAGAATTCTGGCCAGCTAGAGTCAGCCAGACATTCCTGGACTTGTCCCGACACTGAGGCCAGACTTCTGCAGCCCCAGGGAATACCGTCCAGGAATCCAGAAATCTCATAAAACTGGAAGAGAGTTAATGACAGGAAATGTTAATCGGTGACATTGGGGAGTTTTTAGCCATGGCGGTTAATAGTCATTCAATTAGACTAATTGATTTATTTGATTTCTTTTAACAGCAGAATGGCGTACTTGTAGTTGTTGGCCAATCACTGGTAGTCTGACTCTGGATTAATTCTCTGGAAGATCGGAAGATCACAAGATCACATTATCAATTTATTTAGACTCGGGTAGTCCGACTTTCTTTGGAAAAAATAGCTTTCTCTTTCTCTGTTTCAGACTGATGTTTTCCTGTGAGAAATGGAACTGCGAAGTGCCGTGTGTTGCATCTACAACTGGCACATGTTGCTAACATCAGGCAGTCAGGAATCTGTTGTGCAGGCAGAACAATTGGCTGTGAAGTAGATGTTGGTGTGCCACAAAAAACTGTGTGTGGGCATGTGTATGTGTTAGGCTTACTATAGAGCGTCGCAGTCCCGCCCCCTACCATGGCCCAGGAAATGATTCTCCATTCATTTTCCTCATAGACATTTCAGAAAGTATTTATTTAAAGACGTTTACGCCGCGGACAAAGCGAACTCGAGTCGTGACAAATCATGACAACAAACAAATAATTAGAAAGAAGAAAAAAACGGCAGGTTACAACACTTTATTTGTTGTTTTTCTTCTTTGTAATTATTTGTTTGGTCCAAAATATTGTTTGTGTTGTCATGAGTTGTCACGACTCGAGTTGGCTTTGTCCGCGGCGTAACCGTCTTTAAATAAATACTTTTTGAAATGTCTATGGGAAAAATGCATTGGGATTCATTTCCTGGGCCATGGTAGGGGGCGGGACTGCGACGCTCTATTAGGAAACGGTTCAGGTTAGGGTTAGAATTTGGCATTTAGATGGTTAGGTTTAGGGGTTTGGGACTAGAGTTATGATTGATACATAGTTGTGCACCGGAAATATTATGTATTTATTATAACATTTAGGGTTAGGCCTCGATTAGTTGACTAATCGATTGAGGGAGTATTAGTCGACTACCAATCTCTTAGTCAATTAGTCAATGTTCTTTTTTTTTTTTGCATGATTCGACTTAGAGATTGGCCTAATTTGTTATATTACACTGTGTTTTGTTATGGCTTTCCTCTAGCTCCAGTTAGCTCATAACATTAGCTCCTTTTGCCACTCGCTCTGCGTTGCGGCGTTCAGAGTATGGGGTTTTTATGCCATTCAGACTATGGGTTTCATGGGTAAGTCTCCCATTGGCTTAGAGAAAGCCTAGAGGCAGCCAATCATGAAAAAGTGTCCACTACGTTACCAGTCGACTATAGACAACATTTGGCCAATCATAGCCGACTATACAAATCCTTAACATTTATATACTGTAATTACATTGATGTCCTCACAAGTAGTAGTAATTCCTGTGTGTGTGTGAGAGACTGTGTGTGTTCTACTGATAATCCATCTTGGCAATGGTAAGGACAGACAGGATCTCAGAGGGAGGGGGATATGAATGACTCCCCCACTTCCACCATCACTCACAGTCTCTCTGTCTTTCTCTTCCCCTCCGTCTGCCATGCCCTCACTCTCCTCTGTTGCTCTCTTCATGTTCTTTTCCCCTCCGTCTTCTCTCTAGTCCATCAATTTACATTAAAGGACCCGCCGTCTGACACACAGAGGTTGCCATAGACACGTATAGGGCCTTCATTTTGAACTGGGGCATCTGGGAAAATGAAAAAGCTGTCGGGCTTGTCTGAGGAGAATGACGCACACACACACACACACACACACACACACACACACACACACACACACACACACACACACACACACACACACACACACACACACACACACACACACAATAACAACCAATTTGTTATAGTTCCATCCAGTACTGTACAGTTAGGCCCTGTAACTACCTGAACTTCAGTTTGAGTTTACAGTGGTGTTGGAAAGCGTGTGTGTGTGTACTCTGCATTAAAAAGGACAGAGTCTGTATATTAACCCAATATCGCTATTATTAAGGTTATTGTAGAGGTCAATTTGTATTGGGAGTGGGGTGGGGGTCGCGAGACACGGCTAAAGCATTTCTGGGGATCCCCAGGCAAAAACGTTGAGAACCCCTGTATTAACCCAATGTTTTTCTCTTGCGTGCAATCTCTCTCTCACTCTCACTCTCGTTCACTCTGGGATGAGCGCTTGGCTGTTGTCATAGTGACCACAGTACTATGGCCCTGATCATCTTGGCAAATCCACAAACCCTCAGGACCTCTGCTGTGCGTGCGTGCGTGCGTGCGTGCGTGCGTGCGTGCGTGCGTGCGTGCGTGCGTGCGTGCATGCGTGCGTGCGCCTCTCTGTGTATGTACTTAAACTCTTACACTCTTGTTATAGCCTGTTGTTGGCCTTGAAGTGGAGAGAGGCCTGTGGTGAAATGTCCTCCAAGTTGACGAGTACATAGAGACGGAACACGAGAAAAGGAAGAATGGTTGGCAGTGGCACAGGGTGTGTGTGTGTGGGGGGGGGGGGGGGGAGCGCGACTAGAGCTAATCAGAAAAGTATCAAAATCGTAAAAATTGATTATTTGTGATTATATGTGTGGGTTTTTTTAATCCCCAGCTGGTACAGTTTTAGAGAGGAAGGCAATCCAGACTTAAGCATGCAAACCACTGCCAGTGTTGATTTAGTTGACTAATACTATGACGAAAAATGTTCGTCGACTACCTTTTTTGACTGACGAAAACTAAATGAAAACTAAGCCTAAATATGGCTAAGACTATATTGACAATTTCGTCAATAAGTGTAAAATGAGCCATTACGACGGCATCAAGGCTCGCCAAAATACATTTTAGTTGACTAAATCAACTGTAGATTTAGATGTTGTCTCAGTAAGACAGCCCTCCACTTATCCACAAGGAGGAGCAGTGCACCAAAGCATTATGTGAATTGTAGTCCAGGTTGAGCCCAGTGTCCATGGACACTTTGAAATACTAAAATATCTAAAAACACATATTACCCACATAAAAACCCCAGGAAAGCGTCTCCCAAACATCCTTAAAATAAGATCTGGTTGGTGCTTCCGGGTCGTAAGATGGAGTAGACGCGCTTTGCCACGCCGAAGCTCCCAAACTTTTCTAAATTACTATATAAGCCTCATTTTTATACACTCAGACTGTCCAGACTGCATTGATTTGTTTCCTTACATATTTGCGTTTTTGTTTCTGGCTGAACGAGCCAAAATGTCTACAAGAAGTAAGGATAGGAAGGAAGACTCTGTAGCTGCCACCGAAATGGCTACTGTTGCTAAGCTAATCGAGGAGATGAAAGCTTCCCTTACTCTCGAGTTCAGAACCGGCTTTTCCTCGCTTGAGTCCAAACTCGACAACCTTCAGATAACCGTTGCTGACCAGGGTCAGCGTCTGACCTCATTGGAAGACGGCTTAAACCATTATAGCGACAAGCTGGAGGAGGTTGAAGCCAGATGTGCGGCAATGGAGGAGAGCTATACTAAGCTAAAGTCCAAAATGATAGATTTGTCCTCGCGTAGCCGTAGAAATAACATAAGAATTATTGGGCTCGATGAATCGATCCAAAGTGACCAGCCCACTGACTTCTTTGCGGAGGTTCTGGTGGAAATTTTGGGCAAAGACGTCCTTCCTACACCGCCTGAATTGGATCGCTGTCACCGAGCGCTGACCGCTAAGCCAACCCGCGGATCCAGGCCTAGAGCAGTGATTGCCCGTCTACACCGCTACAGAATAAAAGAGGCTATAATCCGGGAGGCTCGTAAGAAGAGAGGACATCTGTCCTACAAAGGCAAACCGGTCCTTATCTTCGAGGATTACCCCCCTGAGGTCATGGAACAACGTTTTTCCTATCGAGATGCCATGGGCGCTTTGTACCAGCAAGGATTCAGGCCCTCGCTCCTCTACCCGTCGCGGCTATTTATCCAGACCAAGGACGGCAAAAGAAAGCTTCTTGCATCACCTAAGGACGCTGCGGACTTCTTGAAGGCCTACTACAAAGACACCGCAGCCTCGGTGTCGCCGGCGAGGGTGTCGCCGGCGAGGGAGGTCGAGGCGGACACCGTGGCCGACGCTGAATGATGGTAGTATCCTTACTGTGGTTAGCTTATTGCTAACGCTCGAACGTCATGTCTACCTCTTCGTTTAATTAAAGATTTCGGTTCGTATGTGCGAGACTGTGAAGCTGGGTTATACCCGAACATTTAGGTATCTAATTTTGTTTATATGCCCCTTTTTTAATTTATGATGACTCCGGTTTTTGCATCTGTTTTCATACTAGTAGGCGAGGCGCTGCCTCTCGTTTTTCCTTTATTTTTATTTTCTTTGAAAGGGGGACAAAAAACTTCACATGTTCTGTGCTTTGGGCGATACTGTAAGGTTTTATTAATCTCTAGATGACTATGCGTGGTTTTGTTGAATGCCGAGACGTTTTTGTTCATGTTTTATGTAACTGGGGGGGTTTAGTTTTTATTAATAGCCATGTTGTTAGCCGCTCTGGCTAGCTGCGTGACGTCATCGCCCGGTCGCGTCGTTACCAACCATTGAACTCTGAACTCTGAACTCACTATGCTGACGGACGAACTGTTGTTTAGCGCCCCTTGTGGCCTGGCAGAGTAATCGCACCCCCCTTTTTTCTTATTTCTTTTTTCTGGATGTGGTGCCTCCCTGGGCTGGGAGGAGGTATTGCCCATACAGACCTGGGATTTTTGGACAGGACTTTTTTGGTGGATTTGATGCTTACTTGATCTTTCTGTTTACATTCAATTGAATATAACATTGTGTGCAGTGTGGATGTGTTTGTGTGTGCGTTTATTTGTGTAACATGTGCGTGCATGTATGTATGTATGCGTGTGTGTGTATGCATGTATCTATGTGTATGTATATTTTTCATTATTATTCTCACTCTTCTTGAAATAATTGTGCAATGCGGGCATGTGTGTGTGTATGCATATGCGTGTGTGCGTATGTGTATGCACATGCACAGATATATATATATGTATATTTTTTTCATAAATGTGCAGTACGGGCGTGTGCATGTGCATGCACATGTGCAAAAATATATTTTTACAATCTTTTTTTCTTTTTTTTCTTTCTTTAGATGTGCGCTGTGGATATGTGTGTGCGTATGCGTGTGTGCATGTGTGCGTGTGGGTACATATATATATTATTTTTACTTTGATACATTTCTTATGACTATTTTGCTTATCTATTTGAGGTACCTAATAATATGGGAGTGGGGCTGTTGAGAAGTGTTAATCTACATTTGGTGGATTTTTGAGGGTTTTAAGTTGGATGATTAGTCCCTGTATTTTTGGGGAAAGGCCCCCCACTCGTGTTTTTTTGTCTGTTTTTTTTATGTATCTGTCTTATAGCTCAGGACACACATGTTTGTTATTAGATATGAGTAGGGATAGTGTGCCTATAGGCCCTTCTAGGTCTATTCTGCCTAAGTATCAGTCCATGTTCGATGACCATGGTTAATTCCGACAGTTTCAAGCTTTGCTCTTGGAACATTCGGGGCCTTCAAAAGGCGGCCAAGAGGAAGGCAGTTTTGTCATTTTTGAAGAAGGAGAATGTTTCTGTTGCTTTTTTACAAGAGACCCATATGGAGGCCAGGGATAATGTTAGACTTCAAACAAATTGGGTAGGGCAGGTTTTTGCTACAGCTTACTCCTCATTTAGTAGGGGTGTGGCCATTTTGGTCAATAAGAATATTGCATTTAGGCCTCTTAAGTCTGTTATAGACAGCCAGGGCCGATATGTAATTGTTAAGGGGGTTCTTCAAGGTAAAGATGTGACATTCATGAATGTGTATTGTCCTCCTGGCTACTCTGCTGATTTTTTATCTAAGATCTTTGCTGACTTTTCTGAGCTAGCTTCTGAGGATGCCTTTGTGGGCGGAGATTTCAACTGTCACCTTACCCCGTCTTTAGACAAACACCCACCTAGTTTAGCCTCCCCCTCGAGGCAAGCCAAGATGCTCTCCTCTCTATGTTCAGATATTGGATTCTCTGATGTTTGGAGAGCCCTATGCCCCTCTGATTTAAAGTTTACTTTTTTCAGTGCCCCCCATAAATGTTACACTAGAATTGATTATTTCTTTATTCCTTCCTCTAAGCTATTTTTGGTCTCATCTTGTACCATGGGAAGTATTGTTTTGTCAGATCATGCCCCTGTATATCTGGTTTATTCACTTTCTGAGGAGAGAGCACGATCAAGACGCTGGAGACTTAATTCATCCCTTCTCAAAGATGATAGATTTGTTTCATACTTCACTTCAGAATTCAAAATGTTTTACTCAATTAACTCATCATCTACAGATGATCCTTCTCTCCTTTGGGAGACATGCAAAGCCTACTCTCGTGGACTAATTATGTCTTATGTTGCTTCCAAAAGGCGTAAAAAGGAAGAACAACGCAAACTCCTTGAATCCAAACTGGCTGACCTTGAAAGCAAACACATCTTGACCCCAAGCTCAAATCTGCTTAAGGAATTGACGGCTACTCGTGCTGCCTTGAATACTTTGTTGATTCAAGACTCAGAGTACTCCCTTAAATTTGCTAGACAGAGAATGTATGAGTTCGGGGATAAGCCCGGCAGATGTCTAGCTAATCTGGCTAAAAAAAGAGCTGACTCTCAAATTATAGCCTCAGTTGTGGATTCCAATAATGTCAGATCTTTTGATACTAAAACTATTAACAAGGAGTTTGCCTCATTTTATTCTAATCTCTATAAAACAGAACAGCTGGATGATGGTGCTCTCTCCGATATGTATTCTTTTCTTGAAGACTTGCATCTTCCTATGGTCACGACTGCTCAGAATGTACTACTAGATGCCCCAATCACAAAGGAGGAGGCATTTGAAGCCTTGAAATGTATGCCATCTGGGAAAGCCCCGGGGCCGGACGGGTTTGGTTGTGAATTTTATAAGGAGTTCAGTAATATTCTATTAGATCCCTTTTTGGCAATGTTGAATCATGCTTCTGAGACCTGGATCTTGCCTCGGTCCTTGCGGGAGGCTAATATTTCACTTCTTCTCAAAAAAGGAAAATGTCCCGAAAAGTGCGCCTCCTACAGGCCTATAGCCTTACTTAATTCTGACCAAAAATTGCTTTCCAAAATTTTGGCCATGCGTCTGGAAAAAGTGCTCCCTTTCATCATTAAAGAAGAGCAGACAGGCTTCATCAAGGGGCGAAACTCCTGTGACAATATGAGAAGGCTTTTAAATGTTATCCAACTATCTCAGGGCGTCGACCACCCCGTTATGGTGCTGTCTCTCGACGCGGAGAAGGCGTTCGATCGCGTAGAATGGCCCTATCTGTTTGAAACGTTTGAGGAATTCGGCCTGGGTGGTAGATTTACCAAGTGGGTCAAAATTCTTTACGAGTCCCGAACGGCAGCAGTTTTGACTAATGGACTTAGGTCCGAAAACTTCTCTATTCAACGGGGTAATCCCCAAGGAGATCCGCTCAGCCCGTTGCTCTTCGCAATCGCTATTGAACCGCTTGCCGAGGCAATCAGACAGTCTGCTCTGATCTCTGGTGTTCGAATCGGTGAAAGGGAGCACAAAATCACACTCTATGCAGACGACGTGTTAATTTTTATTTCCAGACCTCATTCCTCTATTCCCTGTCTAACTCAAATGATCTCTAGGTTTGGCGCCTTTTCGGGGTACAAAATTAATTTCACTAAGTCTGAAGCCATGCCACTTGGTTCTCTAACATCTATCCCAGACCTGTCCGAACCCTTCCCTTTTAAATGGTCACCTGCTGGTTTCGTTTATTTTGGAGTGACTATAACACCTGCTTATGATACACTGTTCAAGGCCAACTTCCCTCCTCTTTTAGATATTATAAAAGCAGATTTGGAACGTTGGGCCCCCTTACCCCTCTCTTGGCTAGGTAGGATAGCTCTTATAAAAATGAATGTTCTCCCCAGAATACTTTATCCATTGCAAATGATTCCTGTATTGTTGACAAACAAGGTTATCAAGGTACTAGAAGGCTGGTTAAGTACTTTCATCTGGAGTGGGAGGAAGCCTCGGCTGAAATTGGCCAAGCTGCAAATGGATAGCGCAGATGGTGGTCTAGATCTGCCCAATATAAGGCATTACCAACTGGCCGCGCACCTCAGGGTGCTTACGAATTGGCTTAAATCGGATCCTTCCTCGATTTGGCTTGATATTGAATCTTCACAGTCCAAGTGCCCTCTTTGGAATCTATTATTCATAAAGGACCTTAAGTCTATTAGGAAATGTTGTTCTAACCCCATCACGCTATGTTCAGTCAAAGCCTGGAGGTCTGTGCGTACTATTGAAGGCCGTGCTAAATTGACATCTCCCCTTACTCCAGTGGTAGGCAACCCCGACTTTGGGCCGGGACATTCGGGTGTAGGCTTTAAGACCTGGCATGAGAAGGGCATTACCAAACTTGGAGACCTGTTTGATGGCCAGACCTTGATGTCTTTCACACAATTGCAGCAGCGTCATGGGTTGCTAAAATCTGAATTCTTTAGGTATTTACAAATTAGACATTTTATTACTGAGGACACTTCACTTGTAACCAATAGTTCCGCTTCACAGGTAGAACGAGCCCTCTCTTTGCAATTTTCCAAGAAACAAATTTCAATTTTCTGTGACGTATTGAATTCCTACTCATCTATATCCTCTCAGGTTACTAAGCAGTCCTGGGAAAAAGACCTGGACGTCTCTATTCATGATGAGGACTGGGCAGATATGTGGGCCTATGCAAAACAGATTTCAGTTTGTAACCGAACTAAATCCATCCAGTTCAGGATATTACATCGTATACATATAACTCCTGCTCTCAAGAATAAAATGGATGTCAGTGCGTCCCCATTTTGCTTTAAATGCAAGACAGAGATTGGTAATTATGTTCACTGTCTTTGGTCCTGTGTGAAGCTTCAGAACTATTGGTATGACATTGTATCAGAACTCTCTGTTATTTTTGGTGTCCCGATCGATTTAAACCCGTTGTGTCTTTTACTTGGTCTCCCGGATGATCATGTTATTGATGTCAAACATAAGAGGTTGTTCAGCTTATTGACGTTTGCTGCTAGGAAAAATATTCTTTTGTTTTGGATCAAGGATGTTGCTCCATCAAAGAAATCATGGCATAACATTATAATGGACTGTATTCCTTGTGAATACATTACATGCATGGTGCATTCTAAATTGGACACTTTCTACAAAATTTGGGACCCTTATTTAGATCATATTGGACCAACATTGTCTGCCACAATACTTGGAGGTTTTCCGTGCCAGCCTTAGATATCTTATATGCCAGCATTCTTCCCTAGTGTGTGCTCTGCTTTGGGGTGGGGGCTGGTCTGCCCTTTGGGTATGGGGGGGGTGGTCGCCCGGGCAGGGGTCTCGATGCATTGCGTCGGGGCCGCTTCTTGGGGCGGTGGCCCTGCCGCCTGGAGGGGGGGGGCGGTTGCCGCCTTTGAGTGGAGTATGCATGGGTCTGCTCTTGTTGTGATGTTTTGTGCCTATGATAACTGTGTTGTCTGCCTTTTTAACGTGTATTTGTATGGATGTATTTCCTGAATGGGAGTCTATCGAAACTCAGAGTCGTTGTGGTTCATTGTCCTTGCCATGTCTTTGTATGTTCAATCTTTTTATTTATAGTGATGTTGTGCCTGAGCTGTTTCTTTTTTTTTTTTTTTTTTTTTTTTATTGTTTTACTTTTCTTTTGTTGTTTGTTATTATGTTCTTGTTGTGTAATGTCTGTTTGTTGTCTGTAATGTTGTGTAATGTCTGTTTGTAAAAACCAATAAATATACTTTATAAAAAAAAAAAATAAGATCTGGTTGCAAAAGGGTTAATGGTGCTGTTAAAGCACGTTCAACCACTTTCAAAATTGTGTCCTTATTTTGGGCGTGTGATTATACTACGGACCAAATCCTCGAATAGCAGATTTGTGGTACAGCTACAGTATGTGCCATCATGCTGCGTTGTGAACTTGTATTACAACTATTTCTACTACTTTTGCGCAACACTGTTATACGAAGTGTAGGGCGTTCATTTATGAAACGACCCCCAAAAGATACACCATGTTTCTGCCCAACATCGCGGCATTACAAAGTAAATCAGAAGAATGCAACATGCTTGTTTTTGTTTCTGCGCTAGTGAAGGGGGTCATCAGATAGGACGGAGCGCGGCTGCAGGTTTCCGTCATCAAAGAGGCCGCGCTTGGCTGAGCCGCGGAGCTCAGATGAGGTCTGTGTTTGTTTGTTTGCCTGGTCAGAGGTGCTCGTTACGGGGATGTGGGAGTCTGTTAAAAGGGCTGGGGGGATGTTTGGAGGGCTGGAGAGGAGCACGAAGGACTTTGTGGGTCAGCGGAGCCTCAGTCCGCAGAGAGGGGTCACGCTTCTTGGGATCTGTTGTGTGTGTGTGTGTGTGTGTGTGTGTGTGTGTGAGTGCGTGCGTGTGTGCTGCTTTGTGTGCGTGCGCGCGCACTTGTATGTAAAAAGCCAGTCCGGGGGGGTCTTCGTCATTGTATTGGTCAGACAGAAGGTGGGGGGCGGGGCTAGGGAGACCCCATGCTGCTGAGACTGGTCTGTGTCTTTCAAAGATGGGCAACAAATAGTCGACACGTCGGTTTCAATGCGTGAGTCTGTGGGGCCCATTGTGTGGAGCGTGTGGTCCTCCTGTTGTGTGTCCTCCTCTCTGAGTCACAGAGACTGTCCTCCTGGTGTGTGTCCTCTAGGACAGTGGTGGGCAACGTTGACGATGGAGAGGGCCACTATATTTCCACACTCACTCCAGAGGGCCACCTTGCATATTACTGTTTTTTGTCGGGGATTGTGTTAATACTACTCATTAAGCTACTAATATAGTAATTAAAGCGGGTCATGTTTGGAATCGTAACAGCTGAAATCAATAATATTCTGATATTAACCTGCGGGCCACATCAAGTGAAGGTGAGGGCCGCATGTTGCCCCTGGGCCGCCCAGTTGACCATGTATGCTCTAGGACAGTCACAGTGGTTCCCAAACTTTTTAGTCTACCCGGCCGGGACCCAGACTAGTGAAAACGGCAGATCTACAAGCTCACAACGAGTCGCTTCGCGGCACGTTTTCACTACATCTTCAACACTTTGTTTTGTTGTATGGAATTTTTCTTTGATTCATTCAAGAAATTACTTTTATTTTTTATGTTTTTTATGATTTAACACAGATGATTTGTGTGTATGTGCGTATTGGATCGGGAGCAAAAACATTTGAGCGGGGCATGCTGGACATTTTCATATATTGAAGTTGAATATGTAGCCTACTTAAAGGTACATTTCACTTTCAAATAAAATAAACATAACAAAATATATTTAAAAAATAAATTAATGGACAAATCACGGCCCCCTCACGCATTAGAACAACAGTCTTTAGAACCAAGGACGGGTGTTGTTTTGTTTGCTTATAATTAAAATAAAATGCTCTAAAATTGCACTTAAAAATGGACTCGCCAAAATCGGGATTGGCTGAGAAATCTGGCGTTAGTCGGGCAGCTCGGGCTGCTATACTAGCGATGCGTCAGAGGAGCGTCTCAGAGGGTTTTGGGGAGGCGGGGCACCTTTTAGTTTGTATAGTTGGCTCCCAGATACTGATCGTTCATCCCCCTTCTTGTAAAGTGCATGTATGTGTGTGATCTCTGGACCAGTGGCACTTCAGCTGCCTGCTGGGCTGTCAATGAGTGTGCACAGCGCACGCACGCACGCACACAGTCACACACACACACGCACACACACACACACACAGTCACACACACAAACACACACACACACACATACACACACACAGTAACACAGTCACACACACGCATGTGCGCGTGTGCGCGCACACAGACAGACACACACACACACACACCATATCCACGTGTACACAATAGTTCTATTAACATGTATCTGATGCTTGTCAGCCTACGTGTGTGAGACAACCTAAGAAGTTTATTTTTCAGAGAGAGAGAGAGAGAGAGAGAGAGAGAGAGAGAGAGAGAGAGAGAGAGAGAGAGAGAGAGAAGGCTCTTTACTGTGGAAGTCTTCAGCTCCTTCTAATTTGCTGAAGGAGGGAGGAGGGAGGAGCCAGAGGGAGGGGAATGCCCAGCAGGGAGGGAGCATAGGCCATTCACTGTGACACACACATACACACCCACATGCACGCACGCACACACTCGGAGTCTCGGACCTACACACATGCACATTTTGAGACACACAAGACACAGAGTGGATGAGTTGCCGCAGGAGAGAGGGAGAGGGGCGTTGAGGCATTCTGAAACACAGCGCAACAGACAGCACTCAGTTGGAACTGATTTTTCAGTAAACTACAGAGAGAGATAGAAGAAAGGAAAGAAAGCAAGGGTCACTTTCCACAACTCCACCAGTGAGTGGAACGTGCACGCGTTTCTGTTTGTGTTTTGGAGTACAGCGGATGGCACGCTTACTGCCAGGAGTAGGAAATCAGAATGAGGACTGGCTGAGTGGAACACAGGGAGTCTGTCTGTCTGCTGAGGGAGGTCTGCATCCCTACTGCAGTCCTGGGACTATACTCTGTCTGTCTGTCTGAGGGAGGTCTGCATCCCTACTGCAGTCCTGGGACTATACTCTGGATAATGTGACCTCCTCAGGAGTGCTGTTTTCCTACCAACCCTGCATGTGATTGTTGAGCGTCTGACCTCCCCTCGGTTTGATTTCTCGTTGAAGGAGAGCCAAGCCGCAATGCCTACTGGTAAGCAGGAACATCTACCGTCTTCTACACAGCTTTTGATACTTAACTCCTGTTCCGCAGCATGTCCAAGCCGTAAGACACTTCTCATCTAGGGTTTCACAGAGGAAAGGTGTTTTTATTAATGTGGTGATGTCGGGTGATGGCAGTTCATAAGAGATCTTGCTTAAGGTACAGTATTGCAAGTCTGCAAACCTCACCAAAGGGATTTTAACCACTCTTCCTCACAGTGTAATTGTTTCAAAGATTCTGTGGTGAAAGGACTGGAGTTCGGAGGCTGTTTGCTGAGTGTCCTGTTAGGAATGTAGTTTGTTGGATTTTATTTATGAGGATATGATGTTCCTTATACACAGTGGTTCTATTGTAGTGGAAAACGTTTACCTGTTGCGGTCAAAACTTGAGAAAGTGACTTAATCGACCCTCTCTGGTAATGACAAGGTCCCTCCTAGCCTCTGATGCTTTTACAGTACGTAGTGTTTGTCTTGCCCCCCCCCCCCCCCCCGCCCCCTCACAGTTGTCAGTTGAGTATTTTAGGTGCCTTTGTGCAGCATTGTGATATTGTTCCTGCTGCTGTCAGAGTTGTGTGAAGTGCCTTTGCAGCGTTCTCCTGTTGAACTGTGTTTTCTGCTTGTTTTCTCGCCACGGCAACTGACCAGAAAGTGTTTGCTTTCTCGCTGAGGTTTTCCTGCTGATACAATTTACAATTTAGGCATTTAGCAGACGCTCTTAATCCAGAGCGATTTACATTAAGCAAGAACAAAAAGCATGGGAATACATTACATATGTAAAATACATTTATCGCGAAACATGCGTAAGCTGAGAACGTGACTAGAACATATCTATATAATGACACTATACATATAAACTATAACTAGAACATATCTATATAATGACACTATACATATAAACTATACATATATGCTATACGATGCTGTACATATATACTATGAAGTGCTATGACTATATACAATGCACTTATTGTGCTGTCTACATGACATGCTATAAGTCTGTTTCAAATGCTATATAAGTCTAAGAAGTGCTGTCTAAGGGGGGTAGGGTAAGTGTTATGGGCCATGCTGATGCTGTGGCTGCAGGGGTCCAGCGCCCACACATTATTATTATTATTTGATAACTGTGCTGTGTTATGAATGCAAATGCAACATGATTGCAGATTAGAGTACACCATATTATATACATACTAACAAATTTTGCTAGTTTTATATGAAGTAACAACAAAAACCGATTGCAATTTAGCCACCATACATTTATTTGAATTTATTAATAACGTTTTTTGTATTCCATCGGCATCACTAGGGCACTAAATCCTCCTCATTTCTCAGAAAGCCATTAGTCAACGCATGTGTCAGCCTGCTCTTGCTGAGTGTCATGTTGACTGACTGCTGTTTGGGAAGTGCTGAGATGCCTCTCTGCAGCACAGCCTGTGACCCAAATTAGAGCCCTGAAGGCCGGGGGATGTTACTTGGGGGGGGTGGGGATGGGGTGGTAGGTGACTTGGGGGGGGGGGGGGGGATAATTACTGTTTGAGTGAAGTCTTTGGTTTGGAGGTGCTGGAGACAATGGACCCTTCCACTTTCCACCCACCCAGCTAGAGTGGTTCAACAACAACAATGAAGTGAACCGTGCCTTGGCGTGAAACGTATTTTTTCAGGTTCTGGAATCTGGATTTGTTTCCAATACATTGCATTGGCTACTTTAGCTTCTTTTAGTTTGTTTTTTATGATGTACCGTTCTGGTTATAATGGAAATGTAAAAAAAACACAGAACATGAGGGGTTCTGGACCGTCACTGGTTCTGGAAGGTTCCATTGGTAGTTGAAAAGAGCCATAAGCTATAAGACCTACAAGCTGTGGCAGCCTATGGGGGAAGTCTACTCTCTCACAGACAATGCAGATCAATAGCTTCCCTGTGTGTGTGTGTGTGTGTGTGTGTGTGTGTGTGTGTGTGTGTGTGTGTGTGTGTGTGTGTGTGTGTGTGTGTGTGTGTGTGTGTGTGTGTGTGTGTGTGTGTGTGTGTGTGTGTGTGTGTGTGTGTGTGTGTGTGTGTGTGTGTGTGTGTGTGTGTGTGTGTGTGTGTGTGTGTGAGAGAGAGAGACAAGCACTCTGAGCAAAAGTGTGCGTGCGTGTGGTTATAGAGTGAGTGACAGTGAAGGAGAAGTGGATGCAGAACTATTTCAGGTCTAGTGGTGTGTTTTTTTTTCTTCTTTTTTTTTGTCTGTAAGCTGAAATCCAATCAGGTCGGAGAATGAGGCTAGTGTGTCACCCTCAGAGGGAGGGCCAGGGTGTGTGCAGCAGGGGTCGTGGGGGGGGTGTCCCAAAGGGACTGAGATTGTGTGTGTGTGTGTGTGTGTGTGTGTGTGTGTGTGTGTGTGTGTGTGTGTGTGTGTGTGTGTGTGTGTGTGTGTGTTGTGTGGTGTGTGGTGTGTGGTGTGTGTGTGTGTGTGTGTGCGCGTCTGAAAATAGGGGGTGTTAGTTTACGGATGGAGGGTTTCCCACAGAGCCCAAACACCCAACCTCTCCAACCCTTAAACTATGCTGCACATTCCCAGCTGATCACACATTGTGTTAGGAAGACAATGAAAAAATCCATAGGATTACAGAGGCAGCATTTACATGCCTATATTTACATGCCTACATGTACATAATGACCCATTCCATATTACTGTTGATACTCTGTACATATCTTTTTTTTTAATGTTTTATATGTTCCTTCCCCTGGCCCCCCCCACACATGTAAAGCGTCTTTGAGTATTATGCAAAACGCTATATAAGTCCCAGTTATTATTATTACTATATGCCCATTTTACTCGTGATAGATTGTGCATGATACTTATGCCATAGATATTAGTACATTTATCTCTGCCAGGCCGGGAGGTTGTGTTAATTTTACCACTGTCCGTGTATGAGTGAGTAACACTGTGAGTCCGGAGTTAATTTGGCAAATCGTCGGACGGTTCGGCGTCGAGCATTTAAAGGAAACCATTTTCAAATCTCCCTGAGTCATGGTTTCGCTATGCCAGGCAACTTTGCATTTTGGCTTTGTAACCTTTGAACCATAGTTTTGCACAATCAAAATGTATTTTTCCTTGGATCATGGGCCCATTAAATTTAATATAGGCCCATGTTTGCCAAAAATTGGCCAAAACCTATAACTAGTTATAACTAGTTAGCCTAACTAGTTATAATGGTCCATATTACCTTATGCTAAACTGGACTGGATCAGTCCAGGGGCAGATAAGAGGGCCAGGCCTGTCCTTAAGTCTATTTATATGGGCGCTCGGGTGGTGCAGTGGTAACGTAGCTGTCCACCACCACCGAGACTGGGGGAGTGGGGGTTTGAATCCACCATGGTGCAGTGGTAATGTAGCTGTCCACCACCACAGAGACTGGGGGAGTGGGGGTTTGAATCCACCATGGTTCAGTGGTAACGTAGCTGTCCACCACCACAGAGACTGGGGGAGTGGGGATTTGAATCCACCATGGTGCAGTGGTAACGTAGCTGTCCACCACCACAGAGACTGGGGGAGTGGGGGTTTGAATCCACCATGGTCCAGTGGTAACGTAGCTGTCCACCACCACAGAGACTGGGGGAGTGGGGGTTTGAATCCACCATGGTGCAGTGGTAACGTAGCTGTCCACCACCACAGAGACTGGGGGAGTGGGGGTTTGAATCCACCATGGTGCATCCGGCTTTGTCGAGCCTCTACATATAAGAAAGAACACAGATGGCCTTGGGCTCCTCACTGGCACGTCAGTATAGGATACAACAGCAGTGACACCGCACAGAAATGTGTGAGGGGAGGAAATCATTGCGGTAACAACTGAATTGTGGAGAAAAAGGTGTAAAAAAAGAAAGTAAGCCTACTTGTGTATGTTTATTAGGATGTGTTCATGATGCTTATGTCTCTATTCACGAAAGGTTCATACATTATCATGCAATGGCCAGTCCAGGTGCTAATGACCAGGTCGTTTTTTTCCTTCTAATTAATTAGTGTTACTGTACTACTATTATTGTGTGTCTGTACTCTTCCCTCTATTGTGGTGCTTCTATGAGAATTGAATTTCCCTTGGGATCAATAAAGGTCTATCTATCTTTTCTGGTTGACATCTCATAAATGTTAAAGGCTGTGTGTGTGTGTGTGTGTGTGTGTGTGTGTGTGTGTGTGTGTGTGTGTGTGTGTGTGTGTGTGTGTGTGTGTGTGTGTGTGTGTGTGTGTGTGTGTGTGTGTGTGTGTGTGTGTGTGTGTGTGTGTGTGTGTGTGTGTGTGTGTGTGTGTGTGTGTGTGTGTGTGTTAAAGGGTCATCTTATCATAACTAAAAGAAAACACTGCCAGTTGTGTATGCGAGTGGCGTTTGGCGTTTGTTCTAATTTTGCGCTAATGGAATTATTGTCTGTGGGCCAGTGAAACCCACAGAGGTTCTGTTAAAGAGCGTATCTCTTTTCACCAGGTCACCGCCTGCCTTCAGGACTTTGACATACGGTGGTGTGATTGTTGCAGCATGTGCTGCTTGTTCCCAGATAAAGCATTAGATGAGGGAATACTTGGTCTTTTAAAGTAAACAAAGTCTCTTCTCTGGCCTGTTCCCTCTTTCCACCCATACCTTTACCTGCTCCTCCTCCTCTGAAATTGTTCTGAAAACAGATGTTTTAATAACATTTGATTGATGCAGTCATGGAGTATTCATATCTGTTTCCCAAAATGTTCTGCCTGTAGTTCTCTCTCTCTCTCTCTCTCTCTCTCTCTCTCTCTCTCTCTCTCTCTATTTCTTCCCAGCCATTGGAGCCTTGAGTCTCTCTCTTCCTTCCCAGGTCGTTGGCGCCTTGAGTGTGAAATCCTGCGTGACATTTTAAGGTCCTTAGCGTCAGCAGAGATCAAGCCTGCGTCTCTATCAGATGGGTCGAGGTCGACCTCAAAGTGGACACTGGGGCCTGTGTGGCTCTGCTTCTGAAGCTGGAACTAAACCATCCAGTCAGACAGGATAGATAGCTGCTCAGGCGGTGCTCGGCTTGTGAGGGGGACAAAAGCTCTCCACGTGGCGGAGAAAACGATATTCTGTCACCTAGCGCTAACGTACAATGTCTGGTCAGTGGAGAACAGCTGAGGGCAACGTGGAAGATCAATTTGAGATAGAGAGCGATGTCTTTTCGGGAGGGCAGAATGCCGACAAAGGGAGGCTTCAAGATGAGACAGAAAGAGAGTGGGTGATTGAAAGACGGGACAGTAGTCGAGGAGGGGGTGGCATTTGACGCATGACCTTTCCTCTTCTCTTTTCTTCCCACTTTCATTCTATTAGTGAATTGGTCCACCCCACCCCTCTGTATCTCTCTCTCTCTCTCTCTCATGATCTCGTGTGTCCTCCCTCTGACACGTTTGCTTGATCCCTTATCTTTTTAATCACAGCTGAAACCATTGCCATGAGCTATCAAGGAGCAGACAATGATAAGGCAAATAAATCCTCCACTTATGACACATGCACGCACGCACGCACGCACGCACACAGAGACACAGAGACACACTGGTATCGGTGCAGCCCTTCCATAATTCTTGTCGACAAATACGGCCTCCAGGCTGAATGATGGTTCCTGAAAAATATTTTCAGTGGTCGTTGCTGTTTTGCGGCATGGAAGGTTCACCGCCAGCTGGCCGAACCCTTTTATTTATTTTGCAGATATTTTTATTATATTATTTTGCTGTTTATTGAAATGTTTTCTGCAGCTTATTTTCCTGTTTGGATGTGTAAAGCACTTTCTAACTTTCTATTATTATTCAACCAGACACACACATACAAAAGCAAGCAAACAGTCTGCATTTAGAAATTCACAGGAAGCACAGACAGTGTGTTCACAGAAAAAGGGAAGCCCACATTAATTCCAATGTGGAAAGGTTTTCCACTGTGCTTTATGTCCATGTATCATTACGATTTTATGGCCATTCTCTAGCACTATTATAAGAGTTTTATGTGTACATTTAGAGTCATAATATACAAGTGATAATTGCGGCCGTCCTCTTGAACTGTTCCAGGAGACTTGTGTTTGTTTGGGAAACTTGGGAATAACATGCATGTCCAAGTTTAAGACTAAAGCCTGAGTTATACTATACTGGATGTCATGCATCGGAAATAGCGAATCTGCAAGCTCCCAACACGTTGCAGCGCGGCCTGTTGTGAATCTGCAAGCTCCCAACACGTTGCAGCGCGGCCTGTTGTGAATCTGCAAGCTCCCAACACGTTGCAGCGCGGCCTGTTGTGAATCTGCAAGCTCCCAACACGTTGCAGCGCGGCCTGTTGTGAGCTAATCTCTCACAACAGATTTTACTAACAGCAGAATCTGTCAGAACCACTGCTTTAAACATTTAGTTTGTTCTAAGCAGGAATAAACACAGAAGCACCCGGGAGGAAGTGGACTAAGAAAGGGGAGGAGCTAAACCAAGTCCCTTTTTGTACCTTA
Organism: Electrona antarctica; assembly: GCF_951216825.1. Taxonomy (NCBI): domain Eukaryota; kingdom Metazoa; phylum Chordata; class Actinopteri; order Myctophiformes; family Myctophidae; genus Electrona; species Electrona antarctica. The sequence goes on from NC_136798.1 coordinate 13,271,762, forward strand.
GAGTATATATGAATAGAGACGGCACCCGGAGGAAACCCTGATATGAGGCGAAATGGACATAGTCGCCGTATTTGGTATTGCAGCGCTGGGCCAAACTCATGAACGCGCTGGTCCGTTGACTATCATTGCGCACGTTCATGATGACACGTGAACGCTGTTTCATACGTGAACGCACGTGAACGCGTGCAAACGGCCAGCACGTTAATGAGTTTGGTCCAATCAATCCCAGAATGCACTCTGTTCCTACCCGGAAGGAGGAGTGAAATCGCCTCATGCGCTTTTGAGCAACTTGGTGGCAAGTGGATGGGAGGAGAAATTCGGTGCCGTCACTATTCATATATACTCTAAGGTTTGTACACAAAAAAGGAGGTGGTGCACCCAGAGGTAAAAAAAACATTTTTTTACCGAACAGGTTCCCAGATTGATTGTGAGCTTGTAGATCTGCTATTTTAGGTGAGCGACACCTGTACACAACTAATCGGGCATAAAAAGGGGGTGCCTTGGACACATGCATCTGTCATGCTCACATGAGCCTTAGTGGTAAATGGTGCATTTTTATATAGCACCTTTATTCAAAGCGCTTTACATAGATTGTGCAGACCAGTGGTCTGTAGGCATACTGTATATACTGGCCACACTGGCCAGTGGGTGTATATTTTCATATAGTTAAGTATATGCTTGTTGAGGCTTGGATTGGGCCCTTAGGAATGTCCTGTGAAGCTTATAAGCACGACGACACACATCAGACTTGGCAAAGCACTGGAGTGGAATTATTATATGGTTTCCCTAAACATAATTGTACTTTTTGCTGTGTGTTACAGCAGAATCGTGATAGGCAAGTCGGCAATATGAAAACGGACAAAGACAATGCCAGCCGTGGACAAAGAAGTCCAAGCTTCTTCGAGACAGAACAATGTCAAATGTACAAATGTCCAGAAAAATAGACAAATAAATAAGTGAACGAGTGGGACACAAAGAATGAGAGAGAGAGGGAAGTAAGGAAGAAAATTGGACCGAGGATAGCAGGGAGGGGTGAGGGAGAGGATTGCACAGTTCACAAGCTGATCTATTGTCTTGCACTCTGGCTCAATGATGTCATGTTGAAGAGTGACTCTCAGAGCAGTAAGTTAACGCTCAGAACAAGTCAGAGAGAGAAAGGGGAGGGGCGGGGGGACGCTCATTCCATCTCTCCATCTCTGTTCTATGATCCCAGTTTTTCCCTCCTATATTCCTATCATTTCATTTCATTGCCCAATGCCCATCCATCTGGCTGAAAGCTAAGTCACCACTGCATTTTCTTCTCTGTCCTCAAATGTTTTTGTGGTTAATTATACTTTTTTGGGTGGGATCAAGATTTATAAAGACCCAGCAACTGGATAGAATGTGAAACACAAACTTGGAGTCGAACCTTGACATGGTTGAGTTTTCTGAAAAATGAAGTAATTTATAGTCGGCAACAATTGAGACCATTTCTTGTGCTCAGTTTACACTTCAGTTACCTCACCTGTATATCATCCAATATCAATATCCTGCACCTCTATGCTCTGTGTGCTCACTGTGCTGTATGACATGGGTAAATTAGAACCTTTTAAAAGAGGGGTGTGTGTGTGTGTGTGTGTGTGTGTGTGTGTGTGTGTGTGTGTGTGTGTGTGTGTGTGTGTGTGTGTGTGTGTGTGTGTGTGTGTGTGTGTGTGTGTGTGTGTGTGTGTGTGTGTGTGTGTGTGTGTGTGTGTGTGTGTGTGTGTGTGTGTGTGTGTGTGTGTGTGTGTGTGGTATTAAGTCTGTGGGGCTGTGTGTGTGTACAAATGCGTGTGTCTGGGGGGTAGCTCCTTTTGTACTGTGTGAGATCTGATGGATGAAAGCTGACTCAGGGTGCATTGTGAGAAGGAAGAGGGGAGGAGGGGGCCAACAGAGAGAGGGAGGCAGAGAGATAAAGAAAGTGGACGACCCATAGCAGCTGTTCTGTGCGCCACCGCTAGCCTTGATCTTATTTGTGTCCTGTAGCCTCTGTGGCAACCCATCGTAGACCTCATCATATGACCGGAACAGGTTTACAGTAAGTGTTGAGAATCATTCTTTTATGGTTCGTCTCAGCCTATTTGGTCACACACTGCAAACTCCAGTCCTGAGTGTGTCAAATATGGACTCTTGCTGGTCCATTTTGATACTCGAGTATGAAAGGAGTTAAATTAACACTCAGGCTTTTGTGGTGCACATAGTGGTTTGATGCTGTGAACTACAGCGTGTCGACAAGCGTAAGTTGATTTCGTATGCGTGCCTGTGATTTTGTCATGTGACTCTTGTGTCCTGATTCAGGAAAAGCCACCCGTCTGGAACTCTACGAGTACAATTTTGATTTACCCTAACGTAACTGTTTGTTATGAATTGCCTCTACGAGTACAAATCTGTTTTGTTTTTTTCGGATAAAAATAGTATGTATAGCATTCAAGCTGCCCTGAGAGCAGCATTCAAAAGCTGCCCTCAGAGTAGCAATTTAACATTGGCGTAGCCACCACCAATTGTATTTTAAACATGCAATGCGAGAGTGCGGTCAATCCAACACCAACACAAACTCATATCTAGCATCATGGTTTTGAGCTCCACAGTGTTAACTGAAAGCTGCCGCGCTGCAGTGTATCTTCGCGCGCAATTTTAAACAATTTGACAATTACACCTGTTTGACACCCGTGTTAATAACTCGGGCAGAGTTGTTTGAGCCGCTGATGATGCCGTAAAGAGACCGGCCGGCTTCTCGTGGCTGTTTGCTGACCACTCCAGGGTGAAGAGCACTTCAGGTGACCATAAAGTGTGTGGCGGATGAAGTGGAGGGGTTGAAGTGTACCATGAGTCATTAACTGTGGCAAGAAGTGGCAGGGTGCAACAACAGGTGAAACAGAGTCAGACCTCAGTCCTAGATGCTTCTGATGCAGAGATCAATTTATTGTACAAGAAAAACGTATGAAATGTAATGTGATGTTAGATACATTGTTTTCTGTAACTCTTCTATAACGTAGACCAAAAGAAACAACTACTGGCCCCGATCACTGGCCACCTAGGCTACAATGTAGCCTGACGTCGTGGGTTAGAGCCCGATCCCGACGGCCTTGCTGCGTCCATCCTCTTTCAGGAAAAGAGCAGATGGTCCTCATGCTGTATTTACGCTGTACATGCTCGCTGTGGACCTTATGGTCCTGCTGGTATATGTGCAGTGCACGGTGACTCGGTGAGGTATATGTGCAGTGCACAGTGACTCGGTGAGGTATGCAGCGCGCACCCAGCGACCCAGGTCTTTGTCTCTTTAAAGAGAAATGAAGGCCAGACATGGAGGCTAGTTTGAGCAGCCACACTCTCATTCACTCACACTGCTCTGGCAGCAAAGGTAGAGCTCACACACCTAATACCCTAAATCCTTGCATGCACACACACACAAACACACACACACACAGAGAGAGACAGAGAGCAGGGCTTTAGTTACCTTCTGTCCAGATTATGTTCAACCTGATCCGTGTAAATGATCTCTAATTATGGTCCTATAAGCCTGCAGGTTGGGACTGTTTCTCCTCTGTGTGTGTGTGTGTGTGTGTGTGTGTGTGTGTGTGTGTGTGTGTGTGTGTGTGTGTGTGTGTGTGTGTGTGTGTGTGTGTGTGTGTGTGTGTGTGTGTGTGTGTGTGTGTGTGTGTGTGTGTGTGTGTGTGTGTGTGTGTGTGTGTGTGTGTGTGTGTGTGTGTGTGTGTGTGTGTGTGTGTGTCGTACACGCACGCACGCACGCGTGGCAGTTTTTGCCCAGGAAGCTGCCAGGGTGTGTCCCAAACATGGAGCATGAAAGTGGGAAGGAGAGGCTGTGCAAACAGACGTTTAGACTCGAAACTCGAAACTTCTGACGTTTAGCAAGCAGTGCGCAAACAGAAGTTTACTCTAAAGTTCTGAGCGAGAGAGAAAGATTGCTCTATAACTTTAGATCAATTCCGCTTTGTCTCTTTAGCTCTCTCTCTCTGATGGTTGGGTTTCATTGCAAACGGAAACATATGGCTGCTCTGTATTTACTGTGTGTGTGTGTGTGTGTGTGTGTGTGTGTGTGTGTGTGTGTGTGTGTGTGTGTGTGTGTGTGTGTGTGTGTGTGTGTGTGTGTGTGTGTGTGTGTGTGTGTGTGTGTGTGTGTGTGTGTGTGTGTGTGTGTGTGTGTGTGTGTGTGTGTGTGTGTGTGTGTGTGTGTTACTCGTCCGCACGCTAACGTCAGGACCATTAAGCTGCAGTATTATCACAGGCTTATCTCACGAGTGATAAAGCTAATGCATTTTGAGACTAAAGCATAAACAGACCACAGTGTGGCATACCTTACTTATTGTGATAAGGAAGCATATACTATTTGTCAATAGATATGAAGTTGTGCAGTTACTCATTAATGTTGTGACACACTGCAGGCCTTTGTGCAGTGTGTGTATAGTTACTTGAATAGATGTAGATGCTTTAAGTGTGTGTGTGTGTGTGTGTGTGTGTGTGTGTGTGTGTGTGTGTGTGTGTGTGTGTGTGTGTGTGTGTGTGTGTGTGTGTGTGTGTGTGTGTGTGTGTGTGTGTGTGTGTGTGTGTGTGTGTGTGTGTGTGTGTGTGTGTGTGTGTGTGTGTGTGTGCTCTCTCTGTGTTGTTTTGCACACTACATCTAATTCACAGATCTGGAATAGTAAAAAAGTGGGTCACGCATGTGAGTGTAAACATTTGGACACACAATTACACAGTCACACAATGGATCGGTTCCAAACGTATGTCAGGTAAATGCCATTTCATGTCACTTCAGTTTTGGATGCTTCACTTCACTCTTGCTATTCTTAGCACGACAAAAAACTTGATTATCATTGTAAAGAAATGACGATTCCGGGCGTCTCAGAGGATGTTTTTATGTATACTGCGATAGTCACCATAGTAGCCACAGTGTTGGCTAATTAGGCCTTTTCTTTGTCACTCAAGTACTGAGACACACACAACAGTAAGAGTCAATTGAACTCACCTGCAACAACCTCTGTAGTAAGAGGGTGAGGGGGACTTGGTCGCTGCCTTGCTCAACGACACTGTGTCAGGGATCAAACTTGTGATCTTCCAGTTACAAGCCAGTGTTCAGTAGGCCATCCTGCCGCCACACAGAGCATTGTGCAACCAGAAAGACCTTCCAATGGTTTTTTGAAAGGCGAAAGAGCAAAGATGTTGTCGGGAATTCTTTTGAGCATGTTCCCAGTTTCACATTTCATGTTTTTTTGAACATGTGTGTGTGATCTGCTGGGATGCTTTGATGGTGAGACGAGCCAGGATGAGGATGGGCTAGCGCTGCTGGCAGGGCATCTGATCTCAGTGTTGCCATAACATCAGCCTCACCGGGTCACTGGAATTATTGGCTTTGATAATAAAGACTTGTGTCAAACTCTTGACTACACTGGCAAACTCTTTTCTTTGTCGTCTCCTCATTTTCTCTGTCTCTCTTGCACGCGCAGTGCCCTCACAGTTCAACAGATGCACGTGTGCGCGCGCACACACACACACACACACACACACACACACACACACACACACACACACACACACACACACACACACACACACACACACACACACACAGGGCTTCATTTGAAATGAAACTCTGGGGAAAAAGGGTAACTCAAGTATCAAACTGTGCAGTTTGAAACTGCGTGTGTGGTTTCACCTTTGCATTCCTAAAACTAGTGGGAGAGTAATCACACATTCACACGTCTTCACATCACAGACACACGGTTGTGTGCTGGGTTGGCACCAGTTTGTCGCCCAACAGACTCCTGTAGTCACTAACGCGTGCACACACACACACACACACACACACACACACACACACACACACACACACACACACACACACACACACACACACACACACACACACACACACACACACACACACACACACAACCCTGTCTCTCTTCCACAGAAATAGGGCTTTCATTCATTGCTCCAGAGAGAGGAATACGTAGTATTACACTGTTAATATGGACATTAAATCTGATCTGGCTTGTTCTCTCCTTCTAACACACACACACACACACACACACACACACACACACACACACACACGTGTGTTATGTTACATGCAGCTTATGTAGCTTTGGCTTTCACTGTGCCGTCAATCAAAATGTCGGCTCTGTCTGTGTGAGAAGTGTCGCTGGGTGGATCCGAGGACAGACCTGTGGTCAGTGTTTGGGAGGCTGCTGGACAGTGAGTGGTACACACACATGGCCGGTGGTCAGTGTTGCTGTGGTCAAGCGGAATGTGAGGAATTGGCCCCATGAACAGATAGACACTGTAAAGAACATGAAGGTGGTATTGTAACCGGTTGGACACAGTGAGTCCTTTTAGCACTAGGATACAGTGGGAGAGATTCAGAGCGCAGGGTGATGGGGCAGGGTGATGGGGCAGGGGGCTCAGAGCGATGGGGCAGGGGGCTCCGTTGTGGACTGTAAGCCTTTTTAGGATCATTTCTGCAATTTGTTAGAAATCAGCCAGGAAGTGGAACTTAAAACCATTGAAAGCTTTGAATAACATGACTGAAAACCCTGGAAATGCAACACAATGGCACACACAATGTTAATACAGTTTCTCTCTCTCTCTCTCTCTCTCTCCCTCCAGACGATTATCACTACCCCCCCGATGCGTTGCCTCCGCTCCCTGAAGTTCCGGGTGACTCCGGCTCGGTCCTGAGCTCCACCACCGACATTCCGGCCCGCTGCCTGCGCAACCCAGCCTTCTGCCGCGCCCCCTCGCGCTACTGCTCCGCCCACAGCATGGACTCCTCCCCTGACAGCGCCGCCGAGAGGCCCATCAGCTACAGCTCCACGTCGTCCTCCGCCTCGTCCCGGGACAGCCACTGCTCGCTGGGCAGCCGCACCACGCTGGGCCCCGTGCCCCACTGTAACCCGCCGCTGGCCTCGGACCGGGACTCCGGGGCCATTCGATTGGAGCTGGTCCCGGCCCGGCAGCTAGGGGGTGGGGAGGAGGAGGGGAGGAATGGCGGAGGAGGGGTTGTCAGTCCAGAGTCGGACACGGGGAGGGGAACTGGGAGGCAGCAGGGCAGCGGACAGACCTCGACGGGTCACTCGGAACCAGAACTGAGCCCAGACGGAGGAGACGGGCCGGGACCGGGTCAGGGACCAAGAACGTATGTAGACATGGTGGTGCAGGAGATACTGGACACGGAGAGGACATATGTCCAGGACTTGCGTAGCATTGTGCAGGTAAGGAACACTTCCATCCTACACTATACATTTCACCCACACCCAGTCATGGGTGAAATCCATTTGAATGCCCATTCTATACTGGGAACTCACACAATGCAGAGGAGCTGGTGCGATGTAATGTAATCCTGTAGGCCCTACACACACACACACACACACACACACACACACACACACACACACACACACACACACACACACACACACACACAGAGGAGCTGGTGTGATGTAATGTAATCCTGTAGGCCCTACAGGAGGGAATTGGGCTTATAAAGGTTTCATGACATTCATTTTCATTTATTTTTCGTTTTTCTTTTAGGTTTTATGACCTCAATAACACCCAAACAACCTTTGAACATTCAGTGGATTGTCTGTGGTTTGGGGTTTTCTCTGTGTGTTCTGAAGCCTTTTGAGCTGCAATGAAAACAGGCAAAGTCCCTCAACAGTGACATCTGCTGGCAATGATTTCGAAAACACAGGACATGATGTTAAGTCCAAAGTGCCTAGGGACTCTGCAAGGCAGGGGCGTCCTACTCCCTGAGCCAGGCTTGCACTTGACCGCATACCTAAGGATCGAAGACTTATCCTAATATAGTGGATTTGTGGAGTCTTACCTCACAGTCCACAGGAAAATCAAACCACTTGTTTGAGCCAGAAAACCCCAGACCACAGAAAATCTACTAATGTTAAAAGTTCAGGTTTTTTGGATGCAATTCAGCTAAAATAAAAGAAGATAAAAGATTTTACAGATCTCAATGTGATAATGCTTGAACACTAAACAAACTGCATGAGGCGTTTCATCATTAATCTGGAAGTGCTTTGATGACGTAATGATTACTTAACTCTAAACTATTAATAATTACGCTTGCTTCAAGAGTTTCACTGTGTGGCTGAAGGCTGCGCTGGGGAGACCAATAACAGATCACATCCCACCTCTTGGCCATAAACGAATACAGCATGAACAGATGGTACAACCACAAAAGGCCTGGCAAAGGGATGAAAGAATGAAAATAGCTGATAATCGATGTAGTATGTAAAAACTAGTTACACCAACATAGTCCTTGAGAAGCACTGTCTTTCTGTACTACCTACAGTATGTGTAGGTGAAGTATTTATGAAGACCACTGTTTCCACCACTATTCAAAATGCCTTCAAGCAGCCAGTTTATGAGTGCGGGGAGTCAGGAGGATGCCATCTGGATTTTTGAGGGGCGCTAGCCCCTCCTATTTCCAGCTTTGTGGGTTTGTGTAAACACGAACCTTGAAGACAAAATTGTGTAAACACAAACATTGAAGACAAAAGTGAGGACCCAAATTGTCATTGGCCAGAAATTAAATGATGTATGATGACGTGTAATGATAAGATCTTTTTCCTTCTAGTGTGGCTTTGTCACTGCATTGTGTCGTGTGTTTTAATTCTGTTCACTTCACAAACATGCACATGCCGCATACAGTGACGGCTGAGGGCAGAGAGAGACGACAGGAGTTGGATTCAAGTCCTCTCAACTCTCGCTGAGGACATGGTCATTGCACTGACTGACTGAGCTACCAGGCTACCACACACACAGTAGTAACTTTACTATCTCGCCAGCTGTCAGAACACCTAGAAGCAGAAACTCAAAGTTCACACCTGCCTCATTTGTAGTGTTGATTAGGCTGAATTGGAAAAGGTGTAAATGTACGAAACGAAGCGTGCTTTAAGACGGGTGTTGATCCAAAGCTTGTTTTTACCAGCTGAAAACACAAGGCGCTTTCGTTCAAAATGCCTACAGTTGAAAACACCTGTTAACGCACAGAAGAGGTGCCCAGTGCCTCGTCATGCTGCGGCCGTTTCCAGCATAGTGTAAATATGTGGAGCTCCCATTGAAAACCATTGAAAACATACGCTGCACAGGAAAAACATCTTGGTGGACATTGGACACAGACCCTTACATTATAAAACTTTAATCAATCAAACGGACCAAAACATTATGTGGTGTGCAAAGCGTGCTGTGAGAAATAATAAAACATCAAGAGTCAAGCAATAAAAGTTCATGGTTTAAGTTATGCAAAGGCATTTTTATGGAAACCAAACCCCTGTCCTTACCCCGATTCTATACCCTCTCTCTATGGTTGTTGTGAAACTGTAACTAAAACCTTTCCAAAAACCAACGCCTTCAGGTCCGAAGTCCATGACCCACTTGAGCCAGGATGGACTAGCAGGACATGAATGTGTTTTTAGGATCGCTGTTTGACCCCTGGTCGTGTTTAGGGCTGGGGGGTTTTAAATCACCGTCTAGATAACAGACAGGCTTTTACCTCTTCATGTTTCTCCCTGCAGGGCTTTACCTCACACACGTGACAGACACAGTTCGTTGCCTGCCTGCCTGCCTGCCGGTGGGGACCTCTAGATACAATAAGGTCACCTGCGCTCACAGGCGGGGTTAGGCCGAGACACACAACACCAGTGCCTTTGTGCTGCGGGCGTAGGCACGCCTTCATACATCCACTTGTGCACCCACATGCACGCTTGCACACACACACACACACACACACACACACACACACACACGGTTTAAGGTCAGCTTTGAACTACAGAGAAATATTCTTTCATTCAGTGCTTTAGTTGCTTTGTAAGGTTTTGTCAAAGAGTGGGTGTAGTGGTCTGTATCAAAGGTTGTTGTCCCCCCCCCTCTCTTATTGTATTACCATGCACTTCTGCTGAAACGCACCATGCAAGCATCAGTGTATCACTATATGACTCTAATTTATTCTTGTATGACAGTGAAAAGACAATGTAAGACGGATGTGTGCGTGTTTGCGTGCGTGTGTGTGTGACCTTTCACATTCATTGGAACTTAGCCCGTGCACTTTTCCCATATCCCCTGCTCTTGAGTTGCTTCCTCTCCCAGTTTTGGCTGCGGGTTCACAGGCCAAGGTGCGATTGTGTGTGTGTGCTCACGTGCTTTTTGTGTGCTCTGCGTTGAGTGCGTGTGGTAGGTTAGGAAAGGTTTGTAAGGAGAACGGCTGCTGTCAAAGGGGTCCCAGCTAGCAGGAAGCTCTCAGGCTCCCAGGGGACGGGGATAAGGAAGTGGAGTGAGGCTTCGTGTGTGAGGTGGGGTCTGGTCGTGTCAGCATGCACCCCTCCCCCCTGTCACCCCTGGTCCTTGCCCTTGTCCACCCCACCCCCAGTTCAGGGCCAAGGACGCAGTGACACAGTAAAGTCATCGGTGTTCATTTCCCTCTGAGAGCGTACAAATGGAAGCGAACAGACTTAAGGCTCCATTTGGACACTCAGAGTTACAGATGGCCTGCTATGTATGGGAGAGGGATTTAACATTTAGATAACACTGTCTAAAAATGGGTTAACAAAACATCGGGCAGAGCCGCGGAACTGCACATAATACCCTCTCGCTGCTCGTCTGCCTAAACCAGAACCCACACCTCTCAATCACCATTAGCTGAGGAGACCACCCACTCCTACACCACACGCTAAAATCCTTTGTGTTCATTTAACTCGGTCGGTCACTCCATTTGGGTAAATTGTTAACTCTCAGACTTAAACTAACACTGAGGATTTTACTGTGCACACTTTGATGCCAGTCATTCTTCATGGATACTTTGAGACAGACCCATCCATTTGGCTGTTCTTTAGCCCTTTATTATTGACCGTGAATGGCCCTCCCAAACGAACGCCTCCCTCGGCGATGGACCGGTTCCACTTATCTGTATGAATGGAGCTTTTAACATTTGCACTTTGGCTGCGCTATCAATAAATCTGCCATTGTACGCTGCTGGTGTGCTGTGTGGTGCAGTGGATCAACCCTATATATCCATGATGACAATAAGCACTTTACACTCCATACCATAAGCGCTGACCCTCCTCCTGCTCCCTTTTCCCATAATCCCTTGCACGACAGACTGCATCCCATAAAGTCGGGGGACGCGGGAAGAGGGTGTGACGACTGACGACCAAAATACAAATATTTACCCAGACTCCTGTGGGCTCACCTGTGTTCCATCTGTCAATGCCGGACATCTGTGTGTGTTGATGTATATACATTGGCTTTCATGCATGTATCACATGGTCTATTCATGTGCAGAAAAAGTGATTTATATTTGATGTATGGCCTCACTGTTTGTGTGTGTGTGTGTGTGTGATCCATTGTATTGTACTGTACATACAGGCTTTTGTTAGCTATTTGTTAGTTCAGTGCGATCACCCACACTCCCTGACTGGATCAATGTGTCTAATGAGTCCAATCAGTCTTCTCCAAACAACCTCAGAGACAAACCTCTCTGATCTCTCTCTCTCTCCCCTCCACCCAGCCCCTCCCTCACCCTCTCAGACCTGGAACCCATTGCCCTGGCGGTTTGATGTTGACCAGGAATTTGGGATTAAAGTGGGAACACCGTCGACCTTGCAGGAATACTCAAAACAGTGTTTAGGGCAAGAGGGATTCAGGGAGGGAGAGAGGCTGTCTGTGGGCTTTGAGTAATGGGAGAGGGATGTTTGAACTTTGCATTGTGTGCTGAATGGACTTCCCACTGTGGTGCGGCGTGAGGAATATGTTTGCATGTGCAGGAAATGAAAGGAGAATCGGAGAAAGTGTGTATTTGTTTTGTAGAGGGTTAACGTTTAACACGTGAAAGACTCACGCTACGTCTTAGGCTATAAGCAGGGAGTGTAGTACCCATGTGTGTGAGTGTCTTTATCATGATTTTGCATGCGTGTGCTGTGTGTGCAAGCTGCACGCACGCACGCTTGCACACTGTGTGTGTGTGTGTGTGTGTGTGTGTGTGTGTGTGTGTGTGTGTGTGTGTGTGTGCGTGTGCGTGTGCGTGTGCGTGTGCGTGTGCGTGTGTGTGTGTGTGTGTGTGTGTGTGTGTGTGTGTGTGCAGCTGAACAACACTGCTCATTGTCATGCCCCCATCAGGCCCTTGCTTGAGTGTGTTGATTGAAGAGGGGCAGGCCAGGTCATCTCCGGTGACCCACGGCTAATAAAGCATCACTTTACGCATCACCTCCGATGGTCAACCAAAACCTAAACATGACCCCCTGACACAACCCTCAAACGTAACCGCTAGCATTGCTAAAAAGGCCAAACTTCAAACCCGATACTTAACCTGCAAATATGCATTTGTTTTGTAATTGGTCACGTTGTGAAATAAAACATATTTCTGACAGTTTTGGTCCATTCCCGCTATAGCACACTACTAGACTGTCTCTAGAGATCACTCCTCATCAAGGGGGAGGGTATCAATATATATGGGACGGCCATGACACTCGAGCCACGACAACAGTCGTTTTTGGACCGCTATAGAGAACAATCGGTCTGAATTATCCCGTCGGCTGTTGCAGTTTGGCTGATGCAGGCTTATTGCGTCTCATGATATTCCACTTACCCTCGTAAGTTTCAGAGGGTATTATGATACCACTATTCACATTTATCTTGTTTATCGGTTGCTCTTGCAACTGTTATATTCCCATATGCCACAGGGATGCCCTTTTAAAAATCAGAGCACTGAAGTCCGAAATGGAATCACACCTTACTGTAGTTCATGTAGTGATAGGAAAACAACAAAACACATTGATATGTTATCAGGATTTACTGTCAGACTTTTCACAAACATTTTCATTCCCATATCTGGGAGGGACGGCCCATCAGCTGTTTATATCCCAGAGACTGTACTAGAGTTGCTAGTTGATTGGCTACAATATATATTAATATAAATAAATGCAGCAGAATACAGCTAAATAGATTCAGGAGAATAGGAAGTACATTTACACAACATTAAATGAACTGTTGCTAAGGAGGTGATGAATTAAAATGTGCCTTGATGTTGACTGTCCAGTTTCATAATGTTGCTAACCACAGTTTTTGGAATTCTGTTTCAAGTTGTTGCAAGTTTCAACTTGGCTCATCATAAATCTTTGTTCTGAAGTAGGCTTTTACTCGCCCAGCTGTTGTCACGATGAGCTGTTTTGTTATTTCAGCATTTAAGGCAGGCATGAGTAAATGTGTTCGAAGAAATCATTTAAAACCTCACACAGCAACCATATTTAATACATGTATATGCATATAGTATGGGTATGAGTCAGTGTTGTTTTCGTCGACTAAAACTATGACGAAAAATGTTCGTCGACTACCTTTTTTCACTGACGAAAACTGAATGGAAACTAAATGAAAACTAAGCTATGGTGACTAAAACTTAGCCTGGTTAATAAACCAGACCGAATCAGCCGTTGGCAAAAAAAAGTTGCCTACCAGCGGATTTCGGTCTGGCGAGGCTCAGTAGCACGCCTCTTTCCTACAATCGAGAACAGGTCGGACCAATCGGGACACGGTATGCAATATGGGCGGGCTTTGGTACAGTGACGTTCAATGCTTGAGACTTTTGACTGACAGTAGCTCTGACCAATTGCGTCAAAGAGAAAATGTTCCCCGGGAAATGAAATCCAAGCGGAGCCAGCCCAGACTGATATACCGCGACAGTGTTGTGTGATATTAGTCTGGCTTATTAGCCAGGCTAACTAAAACTAAGACTAAATATACTGACAATTTCGTCAACAAAGAAAAACTAGACTAAAATGTTAGGAAGGGACTATAGTGGACAAGAGATCCAGTATAAGTAATTTTACACTTGGTTGCTTGCTGAAAATAGCAGATCTACAAGCTCACAACGCGTCGCGACGCGTTGTGAGCTTGTAGATCGGCTATTTTCAGCAAGTGTAAAATCAGCCATCACGACGGCATCAAGGCCCGCCAAAACACATTTTAGTCGACTAAATCAACTGTAGATTTAGTCGACAAAAATCTTATGATATTTAGTCGACTAAAACTAGACTAAACATTAATACATTCCAGTTGAAAATGTGACTAAAACTAAATGAAAACGTTTCAAGAGACTACGACTAAAACTAAAATGGAAATTTGCTGCCAAAAACAACACTGGTATGAGTCAAGTAAACAAAGTTTTAGCTTCACCACACGCTGTGGTTTAGTTTAAAGCCAGTGTGATAAGTTCATTAGGGGTAGTGTTGTGTGTGCGTTAACGCTGCGTCAATGCAGACTCCACGTCAGATGGTTTTACAGTCCACTCCCTGCTATTTAGCACAGCCTTCAATTTGAAGTGTCTTGTTTGTGCCTTGCATAGCTGCCTCCGCCATCAGTATGTGAAATACAGTACATGTGCATGTGAATGTCTGGGTGGTGTAGGGCGTAAAACACTAGGCCACCACTATACAGTCTGAGGCCCAGGTTGAATCCCTGCCAACTTGCCAAAGTGAACACGCTTGGCACTGTCAACTTCACATATTCTTGTCAGTGCCCATGTTAGTCAGTCAGTTGCCTCTCGCAATTTTCAAACGCCTCGATCATACAGTCTGGAGAACGGAAGCTTTGATCATGAGCAAGCGATAAAGCGGAAGTGAAGTCTCCTCCCCACTTCCATTCCGTCTTTACAGTCTTTACAGTCGCACAAATCTTTCCTAATATAAATAGAAATCATCTAAGCATATATAGCTTGCTAGCTATAGCTTAGATATAGCTATAGCTTCCTTGCTCGGATTTTGGGAGGTGTAGTTCCAGTCTCTATATAGCGTTCGGAGACGCGAGACTAGTCGATGAGGGCACCTGTGCACTGTGTGCAGTGGGGAAGGGAGATGGCAGGAACCTCTGCAGTCTGCACGCTTGCACTCTCTCAGTGAAAGTAATGTTGTCAAGTGAAAAGGATTCGGAGGCGAGGTTGTCTTTCTTCACCCTGTGCAGGACAACCGGGTACGGTTTGGCAGCAACAGGGACCACAGTACACTATGAGTAGTCTCTGTTGCTCAATGCTCTCTGTCATTCTCTATATGTCTCCCTCTCATTGTCTTTCTGTTTCTCTCCTTCCTTTCTCTTGTTGTCTGTCCCTCCCTGCTCGGGGGAATATCACCCAACAAATAACACAATCCAGTGATTTGAGTGCCAGGGTGAGGCACACAATATTCCACACTCATAATAATGAAGACTAATAATAACTAAAAGCCAGGACTGTGAAACGTAACCACACCAGCAGACATACCACTCACGTGCAGCCATACGTACTCAGTTTCTCTGTCTCTCATTTTCTTTATTTTGCTTTTACACACACACACACACACACACACACACACACAGACAGACAGACAGACACAGACACAGACACAGACACAGACACAGACACAGACACAGACACAGACACAGACACAGACACAGACACACACACACACACACACACACACAGAGACAGACAGACAGACATGTGCGTGTTTAAGTGATCTGCGGGTGTGTGTTTGTACATGTTGTGGGCTAGCCCAGTACTTTTCTCTATGTTGTAATGTCTTGGTCCTGCCCAGCTGCAGACGTTTGTGTGGTTTGAAAACCATTACTGTGCTTGAAACTCAACTGCATGATTGGGGTGTGCGGGCGTGAGTGCACAGCTAAATCCAGAGTACCAATTTAAATCTGAAAGTGTAAAGAATAGTGAATGAATTGATTGATACTGAATGTGTGGCTGTGTTCAATGGCACCTTTGTTTCTGGTGCGTTGATGTGTTTTGGGGGCAGGACCTCGCCTGGTAACTGTTAAATTAATAGCCTGCAGGTATAGATGCTATCAGTACTTAACCCATCTGTCAGCGAGACAGACGAAAAGAGAGACACGACAGAGGAAGAGAAAAAGGAAAGGGTAGTTGTTGGGGGGGGGGGGGGGGGGGGGGGGAACATTTCATGAATTAAGAAACGTTCTCCTTTCCTCTCCATTTTTGTCTACGACTGCTACTATGTTTGTCTGTCCCTGTCCCGTCTACCCGTCTCTGTCTCGCACAGCTTTTTCTGCAGGGCAGAGAGAAAGCTGGGCGTGTAGCATGTAATCTGCTAGAGATAAGTCGGAGAGTTAAATCTGTTTCCACAAAAATAAGCATCCCTGTAAAACACAGCAAACACCTCCTTTCTTCCGTCTCGTTGGCATTGTTGTAGTTTACCGTTTTATATGTATACACAAAGTTTCAAAGCAGACAATTCATACATTCACATTATATTGACGTTGCGATACTAATATACCACTGCGCTGCACTGCTGCCTCGGGCAATATGCATATACATTAGGAGCAGTCGGCAGATGAAGTCTGGCCGCGGCCAGGCTAATACATTATGGCCATTTGAAGATAGCAGATCTACAAGCTCACATTGAGCTTGTAGATCTGATATTTTCAAAAAGATTTTGTATACATTTCAAAACTTGAAAGGGGACATTCTGCATGATGAGTACTTTTACATTTGGTACATTAATTTGATGCCAATACTTTTGTACTGCATTTTAAATGCCTGACTTTTACATGTAACATTAGAGTATTGATACTTTTACATTTAAGTAAAAATAATTGAGTACTTTTTCCAGCTGCTGTTTCGTTGCATGTGTACACTCTTCAGAGTTATATTAACACCAATGCTTTTTTATTGTGTACAGTCGCTCACACATCACTGCTGATTGGATTTCCTTCTTCATACTTTGATGTGTACCACTCCTGACACCGTCTCTCCCCCCCCCCCTGTCTGCAGGACTATCTGGAATGTATCAGTAACCAGTCTCGCCTGGCCCTGAGCGCAGAGGATAAAGGCTCTCTATTCGGCAACATCCGAGACATCCACCACTTTAACAGGTACAGCACAGCCGACGTTAATGGTGCATCACCATAATGTACAGTATAGTGTATCACAAGCATAATGGCATATCGCTGTAATGGTCTTTGTGCGCGGCGGAGCAATTGACACACCTAGTGATTCATTTTCAACAGGGAGAGCGGGGCAGGCGGGGAGGGGACGGCAACATGACAGGCGGAGCGACAAGCGGGGCACGATCCCGTGAAGATGTGCTCATCTCACACACATTTTTGCGGGCTATTCTGTCTTTATTTGGATAGTGCAGCGGAGAGTGACGGGGAGTGACACGCAGCAAAGGTCGTCGGGCATTAAAGCCTATGTGATATGCGCCTTAACCACTATAGGCCATCGGCGCCCCACGCACGCACTCATGCACGCACGTAGGCCATCGGCGCCCCACACACAGTTTAGTGTCAGTCATCTCGGGAAACCCGTGTTAACGAACGCCTGATTGCATTAGGTTGAAACACTTTTTTTTTTTAATCCTCGCTATCGTGTCGGATGTGTAGGCCACTTCTTCGCTTGTTTTCAAGAATGGAAGACGATTTTCCAATTTTAAGGCGCTGGGCTTCTCGATGGTGTCACACCCGGTCTCGCCAAGAGACACTTGAGTGTCTGTGGGGTCTTTCTGACCCATTTTGAGATTTTGAAGTTGATTATCTTTGCCCATGAAGCTCTCAGAAGGTTCCCTTTTCCTTTTTGTTCATCTAAAAATGTTCTAAATCTGATTTTAGGCATACTTATACCATCTCTGTCTGGTTGAACTTTTCCCTTACAGTCGTGGTTCCTTGGGGGGGGGGGGGTTCTAAATGAACACATACAGTACATGTCTGTAACTCTGAGAGTATACAAATGGAACCCTTTTCCATCTGTACACTCACAGTTATGGGAGTCCTTGAAATAAAAAGGTTTCAGAAGAGAACCACCTCTCTACACAGTGCTGAACAGTCCTCTATTCACATGAGGAGTGTAGTGCGACCTCGCAGATCCGAGCAAGTAGGCAAAAGACCTGTGTAGAAGACCGTAATGTATATCACAAGTAGGCGCCTGTCGGCGGCTTCCTCTCTGTCCTCACTCCAGCATCCTTATTTCCTTCCTGCCATTGAAACCCAGTCAAAGCACCTGTTTATTTCAGCTGTGGGCATTTTTTGTTGTTGCAGTCAGGTGTGTGTGTGCACGTGTGGTTTGTGTGTCTGTGTGTGCTCCGTCTGCATATTTGGTTCCACGACACCACTCTGAACTTTGCATGAGTTCAGTGAGTCTAGGTATTCATTCTGGGTGGCTAAGGTAGTATCAGCCATGGTGGTCCGGACGTGCACACTTTCTCTACTCTATTCATTTCTCAGCTGTCGCACAATGAGAAACTGGAAAAGAGGAACATAAAAGGCTGTTTAAAGAGGTCACAATGACCTCATGCAACAACCATGAAACAATAACTTCACAATTGTTTTCCATAGGAAAGGCAAACAAATACACACATGCACGCACGCACGCACGCACGCACTCACGCACGCACGCACGCACGCACGCACGCACGCACGCACGCACGCACGCACGCACGCACGCACGCACGCACGCACGCACGCACGCACGCACGCACGCACGCACGCACGCACGCACGCACGCACGCACTCACTCACTCACTCACTCACTCACTCACTCACTCACTCACTCACTCACTCACTCACTCACTCACTCACTCACTCACTCACTCACTCACTCACTCACACGCACATACACGCACACGCGCACCCACACACCACACCACACCACACCACACCACACCACACCACACCACACCACACCACACCACACCACACACCACACACACACACACACACACACTCTCTCTCTCTCTCTCCTGATTTCAATACATGGAAGTCACTTATTTGTTTAGAGCAAAATGCCCTAGGACCTGATTTCTATACTCATGGTGACTCTTGTCCCTGACATTTAGTGACATTGTTTGGAACAATGAACGACGAGGAAACCGTTTTCACAGTTTTTATTATTTCTACAATTGAATCTGACAGATGAATTGGGTGTGTGTGGGAGAGAGATTGTAGCTACATAATGTGCTGTAAATGTTAATGGTTTAGCAGTTCTATGCTTGTACTGTACATGTGTGTTCAAGCATGTGCGTACTACCTCAAATATTGATGTTTTATCATGTAAATGTGTGTTCCAGAGACCTGCTCCATGACCTTGAGAAGTGCAACTCAGACCCTGTGGCCATCGCAGAGTGCTTCGTAGCCAAGGTGAGGAACTTCTGCCCTCCCCTAAATCTGCCTTGTCTTTACTTCCTGCTCACACAGTCGCACTCCTCCCCAGCCTGTTGAAACCTGTCCTAACAGCTGGTACACACACACACACACACACACACACACACACACACACACACACACACACACACACACACACACACACACACACACACACACACACACACACTAGGATAAAGAAAATGGCTGGCTGTGCAATTGTAAAACTTTAACATGATTGGTTGCCTAAATCAAATGTAGAATGGATAATGATGGGTACTACTGGCACATAATTCAGTGCGTCTAACCTTGCATAAGGTCAGGGAAATGTGTCTGGCCCAGCCGTGTTGTCTGTGTTTTTACAGTGGACAGACACACGGGTGGAATGGAGGAGGAGGGCAGGAGGAAAAGGAGAATGTCAGAGGAATTTTAAGGACTGTCCAAATGTATAATCATCTCCCTTTACTGGAGACTTTTAAGTAGTTCTTCAAGAAGGAAAATATGGACTCGGCATTCACAGCTTCTTCCTCCCTCTGTATACTGTATTTGTGCACTCGATTATATGGTCTGCATTTCTATAGTGCACGCACATCCGCCCGCTTCATTTCTATAGTGCACGCACATCCGCCCGCTTCATTTCTATAGTGCACGCACATCCGCCCGCTTCCGTGCCCAGGTGCAGGACCAACAACAGTTCAGCATAAAATTAAAATAAAGTCCCCACACTGGCTAGAAATGCTCCACTGGGTTTTATTGGGCGCTCAACGTTTCGATCAACAGATCTTCGTCAGGAATGTTCCTGATGTAGAACATATGCCAACACAACAACGTATTACACATACATTCAAAATTGTATTACACACACAGAGAGATATATAGGCTACAGTAAGAACAGTGGATCTATGACATCCCTAACAGATTATGGAAACAAAGATGAGAACAAAATGAGCAGGAACAAGCCTGCATCTCATATCATATTGCACACACAGTCAGTCCCTCTGATACAGTAGTGGACAGTCATTATTATCATGGTTATCAATATGCTTATGCAGATAAGTGTTTCGCCACTGAGTCAGGTGTTTCGCCACTGAGTCAGGTGTTTCGCCACTGAGTCAGGTGTTTCGCCACTGAGTCAGGCAGCTGAGGTCATATATCACGGCAACCATGACCTTCCTTTTCCCAGGCGGCTGCTCCATCCACTGCTGCCCCATTATTCCTATATATTTGTGTTCCAAATATTTATATATCCCACTGGCTCCAATTCCCTTTTCTGCGTCTCGCCCTGCGTCTCATAAAAACTATTATATCATCATGTCCCATGATAACTCGCCAGCCACATTCCAACACATCCTCTAAAACACTGCCCTCCCTCTCTCTACTCTCTACTACCACAATTACACACAATAACACACTGTAACTGTAGCTGTCTGGCCACGTATAAAGTGAGTGTCGTTCAGTCATGCAGGCTTCCTAAATGCAGTAGCTGTTATCGAGATGCTTGTTTTACTGCTAACCACACCACCATCTTAGGCAATTAACTGGAATCCATAAACAAAACAAGATGCAGACAATGATGCAAGCCACCATTTAAAACCCAATTTGGGAGAATGTTTCCAATTGGTAAAGGGCAAAGAAGGCCATGGTACTAATGAGTTGTTGATTACTACCAGTCAAGTCAGCCAATCCGTTTCAAGATTAAATTAGCTTAATTAGCTTAACTCTGGCCTATTGGAGGTACTGGTGATCTTTAATTAGGTATTTAATATACAAATGAGTGAAAGGTCATTATGGTGTTGACGTTGTGGTCATACAGTTCTGAAATACTTTATTGGGGATAATCTGGCACACGCACTGTGAGACCCATGTGGGTTTCGTGATTATAGTAGTGAATGTTATGGGCCCTTTCTGATAACACAGCTGTAGATAGAGCCTGAGCTTGGCTCAAGGTATGTCTGCGCAGTATGTGTGGGTGTGCATTTGTGTGTGTGTGTACTGACTGTGTGTGTGTATATTTGCATGGATGCGTCAGTGAGTTTAATGAGGTCATGCACTTGTGTAAGGTCAGTAGCCAGACCGCTGCCTGGAAATCTGTGTAGTCTTCACTGGCCATCACGCCCTTGTGAATCTGAGACATGTTAAGGAAAATGTGTGTGTGTGTGCGTGTGTGTGTGTGTGTGTGTGTGTGTGTGTGTGTGTGTGTGTGTGTGTGTGTGTGTGTGTGTGTGTGTGTGTGTGTGTGTGTGTGTGTGTGTGTGTGTGTGTGTGTGTGTGTGTGTGTGTGTGTGTGTGTGTGTGTGTGTGTGTGTGTGTGCGTGCGTGCGTGCATTAACAGTCTTCTTTTCACTCCATGTAATTTATCAGCCTGACTTCTGGTAAAGGGGCTGAATTATACGAGAACCTATAGTGTTCTGTGAAGCTTAGTCATGGTCACACAGACCCAGAGAAACCACACACACACACACACACACACACACACACACACACACACACACACACACACACACACAAACTGCAATTGCTTCAGCAGACTTAGGAGTCAGACAAACATCACAGACCAGGAAAAGTGTTTGAAGCAGGGAAAATAGATTACTGATCATAAATCTGCTGCTCTCACCTCTCAGATAATTGGCCATTCTGATGATCCCAAGTTCCACTCCTACAGTGAAATGTGTTGACTAAGCCTCTAAGGCTTTTATGGGTCGCTACATGCTGACTGAAGCAGGGAGAACGCAATTAAAACAAGATCACGGCCTTATCGCACCAACAAATGAAATGGCTTCAGCACTTAATTTTAAAACTCATTCGCCATGTCCAGACTCTAGGGACAAATCCATATACCAGCTAAACCTATTGCTGTGTTGACGATGAGGAAATCTATTTCTGTGCAATGTCATAACATTTAAGGGATTTGTCCCCCACCAATCAAAGCCAAGCCATTAAGAAAGTCATATCCGGAGCTGTTCTTGGCTCCATTTTCTAGAGTGGACTCAAGGTTGTCATTAATCTTCATAAACGTTAGTTATAATGTAGATGCATAGAACGATGCAAAGAACGCTTTCATGCAGTGTTTGGATACAGCAGCTCGCCTATAAGTTCATGTAATTTTACAAGGGATTTTTTATATTAAAGATGTGGGTTATTTCTGGTTGGTTTCAAAGCTCTGGGTTCAAAGCACGGGCGCGCATGTGTGTAAATAGTCTGTGCCTGCATGCATGCTGGGTACAAATTTGCAGTCCTGCAGGGTTGTGGTTTTGGATGCCTTTAGGGGTATTAGAGTGTGTGTGTGCGTGTGTGCGTGTGTGTGTGTGTGTGCGTGTGCGCGTGTGTGTCATCAGAAATCAATGGTGGCACATCTGGTTGTGTTTAGTCCTGGTCTGTGGTAGCAGACTGCTGGAGACGAAGAGAGAGCTCTGCTCTTCAATTTAGAACCGTTCCCATGGAGCACCTCAGAGATGCAAAGTGTGTGTGTGTTCGTTCTATCTTGTGCATTTGTGGCCGTAAGCACTATTTTTGCTCCATTATTAACTACGCGATTGTTTGCTGCGGTTTAAATAGAAATGTATATTTACACCAAGAAATAACATTCACATGCATCCGAACTATAGGCTGTGTGTGTGTGTGTGTGTGTGTGTGTGTGTGTGTGTGTGTGTGTGTGTGTGTGGGGGGGGTGGAGGGGGGTGAATCAGGACAGTCTCCCATCATCTGACCTGGGTGTTTATAATGCCGTTTTCCTGTGATAACCAGCAACCACTTCCTGTGTCAGACCAAGCCTGTCGTATTTTTAGACACACAAGTTCAATTTTACTCACTGTTACGCAACACTTGTGGGGGACATCCCTGGGCCCCTGTACCGAGGCACTGCAGGAGATTGTGTGTGGGGCCGGGGGGGCTGTGAAAGGACAGGCGATTTAACACAAACAGATGTGGAAGAAAACTTCAAGGAAAATGTAGGGGAAAGGCATTTAGAAAAAGGCAGGAATAAGGGTTATTTATGGGTAAAAGATCCAGAGATGACGTGATGGGTAGGTAAATATCCAGATGGAAAGAGTGAATGAAATGAAATGGAGAATGGATGGGGGGCGAACAGAGGAGACACGTTCATTCCAGCTTTGATAAGTCATGCTGTCCCTGATGTCTTTGATGTTCAGGGAGGCAGGCATGCAAGGTGAAAAGGGGGTCAATTAAAGGGGCGGATTACGTGGGGATATTTAATCCCAGCTCTCTGGACTATTGGTAGCAACATAACCTTAAAGGTAGGGACGTGGGCTAATCATAAGCTTTACTGTAGGGTGGACTTTCAATTACCGATGCTAGAGAGAGGTTGCTTTGTCTGCCGTCTCGGAACTGTGTAGTCCTGTAAACAAAACATGGAATAAGCGACCGTTCACCAAAGCAACGCTCAGCCTCATAGACCACAGATGCATGGGCTTACACACAGTATTTAAGGTAGTGCGCACATGCTTGAACACACACACGTGAAAGCATACAACTTCTAACCTTTAACATTTACAGCACATGACATTATGCACGCACGCACGCACGCACGCACGCACGCACGCACGCACGCACGCACGCACGCACGCACGCACACAGTCACACAGTCACACAGTCACACAGTCACACAGTCACACACACACACACACACACACACACACACACACACAGAGCAAGACACACTTGCAAACGCAAGCTCAAACATGCAATGATTTACCACAAGTGGATGTAACACACTGTCATCTTGCTTTCCCCGCTCAACTTTTTGAAAGGCCTCAACTCTTCAGTTGTAGCTTTTTTTATTATTATGTGTTTGCTGTTTATTTATAGGCATGCACAGACTAATTCTATGCTTATCGTTTGTCAGAGTGAAGAATTCCACATCTATACGCAGTACTGCACCAACTATCCACGGTAAGACTGCAACCATTGGACAATGTGTACTGTACTCCTTTGCCCATTCATTTATTCCTATATTGCCCTGTCACTCTAGACAGGGCAATACTGTATATGGTGCCCTGTCGCTGCATAATACCCAATCTTTGCGTCTTCCCTGTCACCCTATCCTGATCTCTCCTCATTCCCAGCGTCTCACATTATAGGCCTATTGTGTACACTGACTGAGCCACGGCTTTACCCGTCCCTACACAGTCAAACGCTCCCTACCCTAGGACTGACACATGCTATAGAGGCCACCTCCACAGGAGTCAAAGTGTCTACTGACAATTATGCCCCAGGGTCTCTCTACCTCCCTCCCTCCCTCTCTATCTCTATTTATGTCTCTTCTTTTATACAGGACCCATTGACAGAGTTACAACGTACACACTGACAGATGGGTATTATAGTTGACACTTTATCGTACCTTAAGGCCTTAATGTTTTATTTCACGATGTCTGAATAACGCGGCATTGTGGGTATCTCAGCCTGACAAGAGAGAGAGTGTGTGTGTGTGTGTGTGTGTGTGTGTGTGTGTGTGTGTGTGTGTGTGTGTGTGTGTGTGTGTGTGTGTGTGTGTGTGTGTGTGTGTGTGTGTGTGTGTGTGTGTGTGTGTGTGTGTGTGTGTGTGTGTGTGTGTGTGTGTTACTGTGTGTGTGCGTGCATGTGTGTGTGCGTGCGTGCGTGCCTCTGTATGTACTGTATGTGCACAAGTGCCCACAGTAAAATGTTTTGGTAAATGGTGCATTTATATAGCGCCTTTCTCCAAGTCGCTTTACAGAGATTGTGCATTACATTCACCCATTCACACACACATTCACACACCGATGGCAGCGGAAACCATGCAAGGCACCAACCAGCACATCGGGAGCAATTAGGGGTTCAGTGTCTTGCTCAAGGACACTTCGACACTAACTCTGGGGGAGCCCGGGTTCGAACTGGCAACCTTGCGTTTACCATCCAGCCACTCTACCCCTGAGCCACTGCCGCCCCGTATTCTTTGCGCTAGCACATAATGCCTGATTTGCCCTGTGATTTTATAGATCAGCAGTTTTGGTGCGCAAACCAAGTATAAATATATAGGACCACAATGGAAACAAGTCCCCAGGACTTTTTTGTGTTATCTTTTAGGCTAAATGTCTGACTGTACCTCGTGCTGTTTACATTTCGGACTAATAAAGTATTCAATAACTCAATCAATAACTCAGGCTTAATGCACCCACTGTATTTCACAACAATGCTGACTGATCAGCAGAGAACACACCTTCCCTTCGGGCTACTTTGAAGTAGATCTGCTCTGTAGGCAGTTTGACAAAACACACAAGTCATTATTTACGACTTAATGATGACTAATTGTGTGTGTGTGTGTGTGTGTGTGTGTGTGTGTGTGTGTGTGTGTGTGTGTGTGTGTGTGTGTGTGTGTGTGTGTGTGTGTGTGTGTGTGAAGGGGCCATTGTCAACGGGTTGAGATAGGCCCTATCCCACACCCTCGCACAGCTGCTGACCCCCACCAAGGTCACACACGACAGACACACACATGAGTGTACACACACACACACACACACACACACACACGTGCACGCCACTGCAGAAGCCGGGGCTGCAGATGTATCTTGGGTCACACTGAGCTCTTAAGGTCGGGTTTCCTCCAGAACAATGTGAGGCCTGTGCGGAGCCTGATGGAATTTAGACATGCGTGCGCGCACACACACACACACACTCACGCAGACAACTTTTGGACAGCTCACAACTTTCGTTCTCAAACCTCTCTTTTTTTTCTGCAGTCACATTTCTACACTCACACAACGCTATGGTCACTCTTGACCTGCCTCCCCTCTCCAGTAAAAAAGGCTTTTTCTTCCCCAGTAGGTCACAGTAACGAAGATCCACTGACCACTAAATACTCTGATCTTACAAGAGCATCAAAACACCACGCTCTGTTGGACGTCAAAACACCATGCTCTGTTGGGGGTGTGTGTGTGTGTGTGTGTGTGTGTGTGTGTGTGTGTGTGTGTGTGTGTGTGTGTGTGTGTGTGTGTGTGTGCGTGTGCGTGTGCGTGTGTGCGCGTGCGTGGCCTTTCGTGCTTCATCGGTTTAATTTTCTTCTTTTAAAGAGTTGACGTCCAAGGTTTCTATGGGGATGAAATCAAATAGTTTCAGTACAGCATGTACTACTTTCAGTGGGTTTGTTTTTGTCTGTCTTGACACATCCTTTTCTTCCTTGCGTCTCCCAGGTCAGTGGCTGTGTTAACAGAGTGCATGAGGAACAAGGCGTTGGCCAAGTTCTTCCGCGAGCGCCAGGAGTCTCTGAGGCACTCCTTACCCCTGGGCTCCTACCTGCTCAAGCCAGTGCAGAGGATTCTCAAGTACCACCTACTGCTACACGTATGTCTGTCTGTCTCACGCACAGTGCAAAATGTTTTTTTATATAGCGTCTTTATCCAAAGCACTTTGCAATGTGCTGCACTACACTCATTCGCACACACATTCATACATGGACGGGGGAAACCGTGTAACCATGCAAGCCATCGACCTGCTCATCAGTAGCCGTAAGGGGTTCAATGCCTTGCTCAAGGACAACACTAACTCAGTGGGGGGGGGGGGGCCTGGAGATCGAACACGGCAACCTTCCGATTCCCAAGTGATCAATTCAACTCACACAACTCATTTACTGCAGATGACGTCTTTTTTTCCCTATGGCGCTCGCTGCCATTGACGTCGTTTTTTTGTTTTGTTTTTTCTTCAGAATTGCCTCTTATATCTACCGTATAGTAGCTTCTCCGACACCATGGGACACTCTTCCGCTGTGGTCCGTGAATGAAATGTTTCCCCGCCGTCCCCTTCCATTATAAGCGTGATCTTTGGCCGCGTTTTTATCTGAATTGAGGCTCAGGTTGAGGTGATTGAACAGAACATCATTAAGAAATCGATGCTACCTCGCGGTTACAATATTAACACTTCTGATGACTTTTAAAGTTACGATCGCCAGATTAGTTATAGGCGATTTTGCATTCCGTTCATTTTGGGTGAATTTCGGGTTTTTAAAAGCTGCTACGGGCAGCGGTGATGGACATTAGACTGAATCGTGGGGGGCAGTAAATGGGTTTTAAAGGACACATATGCACACTTGCATGCATCCAATCTCCCAAAACATTCACGTCGCCCCCATTTTGCGTTCCCCTCACTGGCTTCTGGTTGCTGGGCAGCAACCAGAAGCCAGTGAGGGGAACGCACCCTACTAAACACAGGAGATGGTTTGCAAGGCAATCAAGGACATGGCATGATTACAGTGGAGAGGCCAAATGCTTAGACAATATTTGGTGCCCTGTCTGTGCTTGTGCTTGTACTGTGTGTGTGTGTGTGTGTGTGTGTGTGTGTGTGTGTGTGTGTGTGTGTGTGTGTGTGTGTGTGTGTGTGTGTGTGTGTGTGTGTGTGTGTGTGTGTGTGTGTGTGTGTGTGTGTGTGTGTGTGTGTGTGTGTGGGTGTCTGCCTTTTTGTCTTTCTGTCCTAATCCTAAAGGAAAGTGTTAACACCCTGCTCTCTCTCTCTCTCTGCGTGTGTGTCGTGCCGTGCAGGAGATAGCCAACCGCATGGAGAAGGACACAGAGACATATGAGGTGGTGCAGGAGGCCATTGACACCATGCAGAGAGTGGCCTGGCACATCAACGACATGAAGAGAAAACACGAGCACGCCGTTAGACTACAGGTACTGAAATCCGTCTATATTAACACTCCCATCGCCCAGGACGAAGTCCTTTCTATTAGTAACGCCCGACGCCCAGGACGAAGTATTGTCCAAAAGACGAAGTTTATTGATATGAGAATGGATCGCATGGCTCTATAGCCCAGGCGCGCCTGCTAGAGTAAGAGTGAGACGTCATCGAAAAACTCCCTCCCCTGTTTAGCTGATGAAAACGAAAATCTTAAAACGTTCATAACTCGCGATCTAAATCATCCCGTCTTTTTATGAAAAAATATCCTGTGTTAGACGGCACTCCGTGACGTCAGCTATGTCAGTGACGTCACATACTAACCATAGCAACCATGCTCACCTGTGCACGGACACGTACACAGGTACACAAACATACAGACAAAGCTGGTTGTTGGAGTGGTTTGCACCACTCAAAAATAGCCCGGCACCAAGTGCTGCACTACGAGCTTGTATGAGTCTACAGGCTTCCGTCTAAAGGCCTATTCATAGTCCATTTTTCGGTGAAGAGGTGACCACCGAAAACTACAACATGACGTCACGCCACGGTGGTCACCGCTCACACAACACATCTCTCTGTTTTTTACTAACCACGGAAACAGTGGTCACCTCTTCACCGAAAACTGGACTATGAATAGGCCTTTAGGCTAGCAAACAGAGCTTCAACACGCTAGAGAAGGAACAGCAATGTCCGTCCTAACCTATGTGACTATGAGTACCAGTAGGGGCAAAAGTGGCGCTGTTGTGAAGAAAGAGAGATAGTGTTGCACTGTTGCCTGCTAATTACACAGAGAGAGAGAGAAAGAGAGAGAGGCAGAGGGAGAGGAGAGGAGAGCTGCACCACTCAGTTCACACGGGTGTGATTTTTTATGTTAATGTTTAAGTTATCATATTACGGTAAGAAATCAGCTACCCCGGAGTTCTCCTATTAAATGACCGACATGTCATTGCCGAGCCATATCTCTGGTGGAGCTAAACTTCCAACTGAAAAGAAACTTAAGCTCTGTACCGCAAGAGAAGTGTGTACTAGCAATACCCTCATTTTGCATCTCAGAGATTTGCTGTGGCTCAAATTATTTCTGTGATGAAACAAAAATCTTTGCAAAACATTTGTATACAGCCTCACAAAGAACAACGGGTTTAAATGACCCGGTCCCTCTGATCCTCCCCACATCTTGCGCAACGACCTAGCGTTTTCCACCAGGGCTAATGAAGGCCTTGCATAAGGACGACACATAAAAGGGAAACTTGTTTCTTTTATCAGCTGGGAGCCAGAATGGCCAAATGCTACAGGAATGTGTGTGGATTCTGTGGAAGCATTTACTCAGACTGTCTGGAAAAATGGGCGGGGCTAAATGTTTTTGTGTTTTAGTCTAGTTTTTTGGTCTTTTTTTTACTTTTTCACTTTTATTTTGCCTTTGATTGATTGATTGAAGAATTTATTAACAGTTTGCAGAATTACAGTACATTTCAAGCACAAACTCAATACAAAGGCTGTTAACTGTGAGTGGACGACCCAATTAAGCATTACACTTGTTTCCAACAGGGTCCACCATGTTCAAATCATCAAAACATTTAGAGACGTACAAATAGACACTTCTATAGACAGAACAGGAATTCATCAAAAGACATTGTTCTTTTTCCTGCCGTTCAATTTATAGTTTCCATGTAATTTCTGTCCAATCAAATTGAATTACTTTAATCTCGGTTTTACATTTAAGTTAGAAACTTTAATAAGCATCTGTTACTTTCTTTTCATTTGTCATCTCTCTCTCTCTCTCTCTCTCTCTCTCTCTCTCTCTCTCTCTCTCTCTCTCTCTCCTCCTCTCTCTCTCTCTCCTATTCTTCTCTGTAGGAGATCCAGAGCCTGCTGACCAACTGGAAGGGCCCTGATCTGATCGGCTACGGAGAGCTGGTTCTGGAGGGGACGTTCCGGCTGCAGAGGGCCAAGAACGAGAGGAGCCTGTTCCTGTTCGACAAGCTGCTGCTCATCACCAAGAAGCGCGAGGAGTCCTACACATACAAGGCTCACATCCTGGTCAGTTCACTGGACAACGTTACGCACCATGAGCACTTTATATATCGTTATATGTCCAGCAGGAACCTAGCGAGATCTCCAAGATCACAACATTATGCAGTTTTTTGTTGTTTTTTTTTTACATTTGAAAGTGTGTACAGTTGGGTGCCACCGATATTGTCCCTTATCATTTGACCCATTTAGGCCTGACCTCAAAATTTTTAAAAATCCTTCTAAATCCTCCAGTTTTCTGAAATAAATATTTTCACGATTTTTCAAAAATAGCAGACCTACAAAGCTCGTAGCGCGCCACTCGGTGGCGCGCTATGAGCTTGTAGATCTGCTATTTTTCAATAGCTAAATTATAACATAATGTTTAAAACACCAAAAGGGGTTCCCGCCCAAAATGGGTTAACTGTCCTTTTGCGCAGATCACGCAAACCTCAGCAAAAAGAAAAGGACAATATCGATGGCCTCCAACTGTATATCGTTGATGTCCAGCAGGAACCTAGAGAGATCTCCAAGATCACAACATTATGCAGTGTTTGTTTGTTTTTTATTTGAAAGTGTGTATATGGGATTTATAAATATTTCACCAATGCAAAGTATTAACAAGAGCTTGTGTTGCGAGTAAATAATAATTACATTTATGGACATTTTCGCACGACAGCGACAATATACTCTGTATGTTATTTTTCTCACCCTGTCCACCTGTGCTCTCTTTTTTGCAGTGTTGTAACCTGATGCTGGTGGAGGTCATCCCTAAAGAGCCGCTGAGTTTTAGCGTGTTCCATTACAAAAACCCCAAACTACAGCACACAGTACAGGTACAGTAAACACATATTTAAATATGCAGTGTGCATAATAAATGAGACCCTTTACAAAGCAAGCGCACAGCATAACAAAAGTCAGTCAACTTACTGTCATTCCCTGTACAGTAGTCTAGTGCAAGGGTTCACAAAC
The DNA here is from genome assembly GCF_951216825.1 of Electrona antarctica. Taxonomy (NCBI): domain Eukaryota; kingdom Metazoa; phylum Chordata; class Actinopteri; order Myctophiformes; family Myctophidae; genus Electrona; species Electrona antarctica. Next base: position 13,302,551 of record NC_136798.1, read on the forward strand.
CTGATGTCTCCATGGGAACCAAACTATAGTGAAAATTGCTGATTGGCTTGTAAATCACCTATTACTACACTACTTACGTTATTTTTTTTATTAATGGCATTTCTTTGATTTGTTTTTTTAATTCATGAAATTCTCTTGACAAAGGTTTTGAAATGTCTTTTTAATTATTATTATTATTATTATATCTTTTTTTTAACTTTTTAAAAAATATATATAATATATATTTTTATAATGCCGTGATCCATACAAATGGGTCAAACATGGCTCCCAACCCTCTGTTGGGGAAACAGTGGTCTAGTGTGTAGATGGATAGCTGCAAAGCCGAGTGAACAAGAGTTCACAGGTGTGTCTTTGTTGGGTAGACTGGCCAAGTGCTCAGACACGTCGACGTGTTTAGGGTCTAATGTCAGCCCTTGTCTCGTAACCACAGGGTTCTGCAGAAGCGCCCGAAGAAGTAATCTGTGTTACATAAGGAAGCCTTAGAAGAGCAGAGCACAAGGGCATGTTCCAAATGTTTTTCAGGCTAATCTCCTCATGATCGTTCTCAACGTCTTATCGTCTTCTCATCTGTGTTGTGTCGTGGTGGTCTCTTTTCTTTTCTCCGCCCCCCAGGCCAAATCACAGCAGGATAAGCGCATGTGGATCTTACACCTGAAGAGGCTGATACTTGAAAACCATCCGGCCAAAATCCCAGCCAAGGTCAGCGGTACTTTCCATCTCTGATGATGTAAACAGTTACATAGTGGGAAGTGCTGTAGCCTAGGTTTTTTCAGATGGTATGAAGAAATGAAAAAATCCGCACACCAATTGATGCTCCCAAAATATCTTACTGGTAGGTAACGTTTCGGGCCGCAGCCCTTCCTCAGAAGGTCTGAGGACGGATCAATTGCAGATTTTTTCATTTCTTCATTGTGACTTTTTTTGTATCCAGCACCCAGCCTATAGGTTTAGATGTGTCCTTTTTGACTGTTTATTCAGCCTCCTCTACTATTTTCAGATGGTATACCATAATTATTCCCTGCGCGACATGCGCACGTTTAGGCTATACGCTCGCACGTGGTCAATCTATGAAATGATTAGCAGACAGGATACGCCTTTTTTCCCGAAACTTCGGCACGATATACTACGTATATAGGGCATAACGGTAGACTACACCACTAATAGTGGGATATTTTGGAACTATCGTAGAATGTTGCCCGCTGTTTTGTTTCCTCTCTGCTACTGTTTTTCTGTCCTTTTTTTCCTTCCTTTTTTCCACTCTCCATTACAAGTACATTATTAGTAGTATAATGTTTGCGCAGCTGTTGTCTTTGTTTTTTTGGAAAGGTGGAAATATGATCACTTTGGCCCAAAGCAAGTTGTTGAGGCGGCTCATTGTACAGTGCATTAAAGGCTTTACAGTGTCAAAACATGAACATGGATGCATGAAAACTAATTTATCATTATTTGGCTGACTGAAGACTGTACTCTGGTGCCCTCTAGTGTTGAAGTGCAGAGGCATTCCGCATGCTCACCACTTCTGTCTTATGCCCTCTTCTATTATCTTAAACCCTAGGCCAAACGAGCCATTCTGGAGATGGATGCCATGCCAGGTTTTCAATACAGCCCCGATGGTGACAAAAAGGGCTCCCCTCAAACAAAAGAGGGCCCTACTCCGCGTAGATCCCGCAGGAAAGGTGAGACGCCAGCTTTCATTCCAACAGAAGAACAGAACACTTTTTGTCCATTGATCAATGATCACTCATCATTACATTTCTCACTCCTTCCTCCAGAACCTCTGTCCAAATTACTGAAGAGTCCAAAGCAAAGCGGTGCCAACACAGACGGTCAAAAGGTGAGTTGTGGATTGAAGATGAAGGACATAGAAAAATGTTCAAGGTTTTTTTTTACATTTGCACACAAACACACATGTAACACACACACACACACACACACACACACACACACACACACATTATATCATTTCAATATAGGCATTTAGCAATATAATATATGTAATATATATTGTGTATATACAGTATAATATAATAGGCTAATAATAAATGCTGTAAACTCATTCCTCTACAGCGGACGAGTCTTGGTGCCACCCTGCTGTCTCCGGTGTCCCAGCTGGCTCTGGGCACTATTGGTCGTAGTCGCAGCCTTATCAACCAATCGCAGGAGTCCCTGGACCCTGGTGACCACTATGACCACAGTGACAGAGAAGGGGAGGAGCCACATCAGCAGGACGCTGACGATGAAGACGACAGTGGCCTGGTGAGTGAAACCTGTGTCCACAATGATTGTGACTCAATTAGACTTTGACCAAGTCCAGTTATACTAAGGGAAAGCCCCACCCCCACAACATCCAAGGGTCAATTAAAACAATGGTTAAAGAAATAACCAGTGGCCTGGGCCGTGGCTCAGTGGTCCAGCCACCTTGGCCGGTAGTCCGAGTCTGGCAGTGTGCTGCGGGTTCGACTCCCGATCCCGACGGCCTTTACTGCATGTCACCCCCCCCATCTCTCTCCCCCATTTCCTGTCAGCCTACTGTCTGTCCCTCTATAAAAAATATAAAATAAATGGCGAAAGCCGCAAAAAAAAACATTTAAAGAAAATAAAAATAAATAACCAGACCACTTATAATATTTTATAGAGTAGTTATACTCTAGTTAAGCTTTGTAAGTCTGTCTGTTTTAATGTTTTGGAGATGTCCTACGGATGGAAATGAGCTTACGCTAAATCCGGCATATTTACACTTAATCATGTGTACAGTATATGTACTACATAAATAAACTTCAGCATTGTCCTGACCAAATGAACAAATAAAGTAAAGTCTCTTAAATTGAGTGTTTCTGTTAAGAATGTAACTCTGTTTTTCAGGGAGGAGGCAAGAGGCTGCGAGTCCCTGGTAAGGGCAGCAGGAAGAGGCTGAATCCTCAGGCATCTGTCGATAGCATAGACCAATGGAAGAGCTTCAATATGAGTACCTCAGACCTACAGGTAGCTATATTGGTATATGCCTGATCATTACTAGGCAAAACATTCAAGTTCTACCTTTTAGCATTCATTCTGATGCTCTTCACTCTTCCTTTCAGAGAGCGAGAGAGACTCTAGTGAACCACCCGCCACTCATCAGGACTCCTCACGTGATGGAGGACGTTCCCGAGTCCCCACATCCCTCGCTAATGGTCCCAGGAGGCGAGCAGTCGGTCAGGAACATCTGGGCTGACCACAGCGCACGCAGGGCCATGTTCCCCACACGCCAGCGCACCATGCAACCCGACGACGAGGAAGAGGATATCTACCAGATGTTCGTGCCCACCGAGCACAGTGTGATGGAGCCGGAGACGCCCCCGGCGCCATCGGAGGCCACCTCCTCGCCCAGGTCGGCCAGGCCCTGCAGCTGGCACGTGGAGCAAGTGCCCACCGTGCAGGTAGACCCGCCGCCCAGCGGGGGCAGAGTTCTGCGGAGGGCGAGCAGTGCGGGGGAGAAGGCCACCGAGGGCCGACAGAGCCCTGATGACAGCCAGCCCCATCTCGCCGACCTTGAAGTGATCCACACCGAATCATCCAGCAATGAAATCTCTGGGTCATCCTCTGCAGAACAGCTCACGATGGATGATATTGAGAACGTTTACGACAACATCAGCTATGAGGACCTAAAGAGCATGGGGCTCATCAGGAGGGACCATGAGGCGCGGAAGGAGACCTCTAAAGACACACAGGGTGCCACGGTCAAGACAGGAGGGGTACATGATGTTCCAGGGGTCCAGGCGGCAGAATCTAGGATAGAACCGGACACTTCCTCAGAGAGCAACCGGTCCTCCACACAGGAGACAGAACCGTTTGGGACATGTGAGCTCAAGATAGTGGAGGAGGAAAACATCTACGACACCATATGTTTCAGGGAACCACCACCAAAAGATCTGAAGGGAATTAGTGACGGGAACAAACAGGAACAACAGAGGGACAGTCTGCTGGCTTCTGAGCCAGACCTGACTGAAAGCCTCGGAGGGTTCGTGTCTGAGGAGAGCCTCCATTTCGGGGACTTTGAAGAAACGGACCCCTCTCATCCTGTCACGTGTTCGTCAGAACCAGACTATTCCTCCTCGTCTGCTTCAGAGACATTTTCTCAGCGTTCACACGCCGGCGACAAGATGTCGGAGCAGGTCGACGAGATCTGGAACGACCTGGAAAACTACATCAAGGTCAACGAGAAGAAAGCAGACCGGCTGCCTGCCGCCTTCCCTGTCAGCAGTCGGGAGTCGCCGAAGAAGGCACCTGCAGCCAAGAGCAGCCCTAAAAAGAAACCTTCTGAAGTTTTCCCCCAGGCGTGTTCGTCCCCTACCAAGAGTCTTCCATCACATCAACCTGCTCCCCCGCCCATCTCTACAATGCCCACTTTCAACATCCCAGTCATCAATTTCCCTGAGCCCCTAAAAGGCATCGTAGAAGGAGAGGACAGCGGTCTCCCTCCCCCTCCGCTGCCTGTCACACCTGGTACTGTGAAGAGCATGCGCACCAGACTGGCCCGTCTCAGCAGCGGCAGTTTCCGCCTGGAGGACGAAGATCTGGTAGAGCTTCCCCAGAGTTCCCCAGTCGCCCCACAGAACGAGAATTCCCTCAGGAACTTCCATAGCCTGTTTCCTGGGGAACTGGTGGGCCTGAACTCACCCCTGGCTTCCTCCTCTCTCCTCCTGGGTGACTCTGAGGACCAGGATAAATCCAAAAACCGCGTGTTCCTCATGGCGCGGCAGTACAGCCAGAAGATCAAAAAAGCCAACCACCTGTTGCGCATGAAGAGTATGGAGCCAACCAACCAGCTGCTGCGCATGAGGAGTATGGACCCAGGTGACCCTTGCAGTCGGTCCAGGGCTGAGAAGAAGCAGAAAGACCTGGCAGACATTTTAGAAGAGAAGAAGCAGGGAGGCGCAGCCATAGGTAGATTTCAAAAATTGTATGGTTTCTCACAATAATGTACACATTTTAACTTCTTATTAAGACGTGTTTGGTTCTCCAAATTAAATTATCAGTGTTATGTTTGAGGGATTAAGACATGGCTTAACTAAATTGTTTGAGAATACAATGTATTTTAATATTTAAGAATTAAAGTGATTCTTGCTTCTCCAGGTGCCAGGATAGCAGAGTATTCCCAGCTCTATGACCAGGTTGGGTTCCAGACCTCCTCAGCTCAACAGGACAGCCACTCAGGCCTGCCCTCCTCTACCTCCATGCCAGAGTCCTTCCTGGAGGAGGACTGGCTCCATTCCACCTACAGCAACGGAGAGCTTGCCAGCTTCATGTCGTTGACCAGTGAGGCTGGGGAAGCCTGTGCCTCTTCCACCCCCCAGCGCAAACTCACACCCTCCTCTTCCGACCCTGCCTTCAAGACCCTCCCTCCCCCTCCCACCACGCCACCGACCCAGAGGTGGAGCGCCTGCGTGCCGACGTCCAGCGACAAAGAGGAGCACGTGTACAGTTCCATAAAAAGACATCCGACCTTTAATGCCCCCTCCTCCTCCAACTCAAAGACTTCCCCCAGTCGTTGTAAGTCAGTCAATGCTCTGGGCGACCGGCAGCAGGACATGGACAACAGCGGCTTGTTTGGCTCGATCACCACTGGAACTGCTCCGGCACTGTCCCGCGAGAGACTCCACACCCCCAGTCTGGGCCGGGCCGGACGGCAGAGCAGCCTCCCGGAGCGGTCCAGCCACGGGCAGCCTGAGCTCACCTTGCAGGACAGTCGGCAGGTGGTGGTGTTGAACAGGGCCTCTGCTGTGCTGATGGCAACAAACAATTACCTGGCCAACTTCAGGGACAACGATGACGATGATGACTACGTGGAGATCCGCTCTGAGGACGAGAGGGAGCCAAACGGGCTGGCCACGTTGGATCAGAGCCGGGGACTCGTTCTGCAGTCCCAGAGTCTGCCATGCACGCCAGCGCACTCCTGTCACCCGCTGAGCTCTCTGGAGCGGAAGCAACTGGAGAAATACTTATGGAGCGAGCCCCAGCAGAGCCAGCCCAATATTGTCCAATCACTGAGGGACAAGTTCCATTGTCTGAGCTCCAGCAGCTTCGCCTGACCAAGTGAAAGCCAAACCTGTATCAGCTTAGCAATAATACAATAAATTACAAAAAAGGGACTCTGCAGCTCTGCCTGGATGCCTGTGCCATTACTAACACAGCAGAATACAAGACTTACTAATTACTGATACTACACAAATGTGATGCTTCCCTCAGAGCAATTCCTTTGAGTGCTGCCAGATTATATGTAGAAGCCTGCATTGTTACATATCCTTGCTGTTACATGGCTTCTGTAAAACATGCAATACAGTTACTGCCTGACCTTCACACGGTCAGAGTAGCACATGCCAAATCCTGCATGTGAGCTGCCTTAGCACTTCCAATATCAACTACCTTCTGTGTGATTTACCGTAAGGGTTAAATAACAGGTGGAAAAGGTTTATGCAGTCCTCTTCAACTGATGTTGGATCATGTTGTCTCCTTTACGAAGTTTGACCCCAGTGTACCTCGATTTTGAAACAAACCCTTAAACCCTTAAATTACCATTGAGATTATTTTAAGCATTTTTACGCTGCTAGTTAATCTTAACCTGTATAAGAGAGATGCTCCTTGTGTCTAATTTTCAGTGGTAGCTAGCATTTTAAATGTTATAACACTGTCAAACAATTCAAACGGGCAGCTTGAGAAATCTGCAGTTTGCTACTCAGGATAGAAATGTAGCAAAATCTATTTTACAGCTTGGCAATAATGCTAAAACAACCAATGCAACTTAAAAAAACAACAACATTTAGGTTATTATGAGATCCTCTCGATTGAATATAACTAATAATGGGCATGTACAAAGTTGTGCTATTTGTTGTCAATGGTATTGCGCTCCAACACCTCCACCATCCATAGGGTGTCATGCTTTAAAATGGATACAAGATGTTGATCTTTCAGATCTGGTAAGCGAGGTAGGACTTCATATTTATTTTGAATCGAGTAACTCAGAAATGTTTTTGTTTTAAGATAAATCGGTCCCGGGCTTCCGTCGAAAAAAATGAAATGTGTATCTCAACATGAGAATGTTTCTTTTTTACTTTGTTGTTAAAGTGTGATTTCACCTATTCTTGTTTAACCTGTCTATTGTGAGGAGGATATGTGAACATTTGTCATAAAAGCACTCAATGTGTTTTGTGTCTTGAGTCTCTCTAGACACTGGTAAAATGCCACCAACAGTGTATGTAAAATGACACATTTTATCTAACATTGTCGGCAAAGTTGACCTTTAACAGGGACCACAGAGGAGCACATTAAGGAGTATAAGTTAAACCACAGTACTGTATTTGGTGTACTTTTCTTTTTGTTTTGTTTTTTCCAAACTCAAACAAATAGACTTTATGCTTTGTTTACTTTTGTTTACTTAATGGGACACTCCCTACTGTCACACTACTGATACTGCATGCACACTATCCCCGATTGACCGAATTATGTTCGAATTCTGAACAAAGTCACAGTTGGTTCTCAATTAAATTAAATGGTGTTCACAAACACACGTTAGTTGTTTCAATTTTCCCCTTGAAGTAAACCCAGTATTTACAACCAACACTAGTTCATGTTGAACAAGTCACTTAAAACATCATATTTATTTGAAAGAACGGATCCCAGCCCCATTTCACTGTTAGCACAAGTTTGTAAATGAAAGTAAAATCTATTTATTAAAAAAGGCTGTTTTTATTTGGATGCCGGGGCACTTGCCAAATTTAATTAAAATACTGTGAATATTATCAAAAATGTTTTATATCACACACTGCAAAGTTGGAAATGCACAATTCACCGTCTAATGTTCAGTTCAAGAAATATGCATCAAAGACAACTTAAGAATATGAAGTATGTTTCTTTTTATATTTTCATTGTACATGTTGGTCCTCTGTTTCACTGGTGGGGATTGTCAGTCTTCATTGACTCTTTTTTTTTGCACTTTTCTTTCTTTTTTAATTTACATTTTACCTGTAAACACTTTGTAAAGATGTACATTTTAGGAAAGTTATTCTTGTATGCCATAGGTATGCTTTATAATGCTTTAAATTTAAGTTAAGTGTACTGTATTTTTTTAACTGCCTAGTTGTCATTGCTCAAGTACACAATGTATTGGAGGTAATAAATAAATTCAAGTTTAAAATCATTGTCAGATTATGTTGCCATTGATTATGAAAGTTCTTGTAAATATTGCATCTGATTGAGCATCCAACTGCCACCATTTATACATTTTTCTTCTAGAAGGGAACACAGGTGACACATTGCCAGAGCCTCAAAAGTGAGCCATGATTATCAAATGAGAGGGCAAAGACATATATCATATTATATAGTTTATAGGGTTAATATAAGTTAATTAATGTATGATAACCCTTCCACAGGAATAGCTTTTTCATATTTATCTCACATTTTGTTGTCTTCACCTATATACATTATAGGTGAATAGGATGAAAGAATTTAAGAAATAGTTATGAAAAGTCCACAGTTGATTACTTAACTTGAAGACAATGATTTATTGTATTACGAGTTTTATGAAATTGTACATTTAAATATGCAAATTAGGCATATAATTAGGAAAGTGTGCCTGAATTTGCATAACTTTCTAGAATCGAAATCAGAAAATTGGATAAAGTGTCAATGCGTCAATAAGCGTCCATGGATAAGTCAACCATCTTATTTCATATTGATTACATGTTGGAGTCAAAAGGTTTCATACGAGGGAATATTAAATATATGTATCGCTCCATAAATAAGAAAATACTGTGAGCAGGCATAAAGGAAACACGTTTTGGTAGCCAAATTCGAGTTTATCTTTTGTTTAACTTGTACCTTTTATACACCTCAAGTCAAAATTAACATATGAGTTTGTTTCATCAAGTAAGATGAGTTAGTTATGTGGAAATGTATATGGAAAGGGCACCCTTCATGTAAGTAATCAACTGGGAAAGTCTCATGGTGATAACTATTTCTTCTTTTTTCATCCTATTCACCTACCATGTACATTGTACAGCATACGTGAAAATAACAAAATGTGTGATAACAAAATATGAAAAAGCTACTCCTGTGGAAGGGTTAAATTAATTTACTTATATTGACCCCTCAGGCTATAAACTATTGAATATAGGTATGGTTTTGCACACATTTAATAATGAAATCTTCATTCAGGGACTGTTAAAAACCATATTCTTGTGGCATCTATATAAGCATTCAAAGGCGGCAGTGTCACGGCTGTAGGGACTGTAATGGAGCAGTCCAGGTAGGTACTAGGTAAGGCAAGGCAAGGCAAGGCAATTTTATTTATATAGCACCTTTCATACATGAGGCAATTCAAAGTGCTTTACAGAAATAAAAACAAATACAGAGTGCAACAGTGCACTTAAAAAATAAACAAAGATTACAATAGACAATTAAATACTGTAAAATAACATTACATAATTGGCATATAAATTAGAACAAATACTCCCACCTTTGATTAAAAGCCCAGGCAAGACCTAGCTGTTATTAAACATCATTAGGATAGGCAATGTTAAATAAGTATGTTTTTAAATTAGACTTAAAAACAGCGATGGTTGGGGATTTCCTAATGTAACCTGGAATATTATTCCAGGTTTGTGGTGCATAATAGTTAAATGCTGCTTTCCCATGTTTTGTTCCAACTATGGGATGAACAATTAGTTGGCCAGCCCCAGATTACCTAAGTGTTCTAGATGGTTCATATGGCTTCAGCATGTCTGACATGTAGCTGGGCCCAGAGCCACAAACAGATTTATAGACAAGTAACAACATTTTAAAATCAATTCTCTGGGATACTGGTAGCCAATGTAAGGATTTTAGAACTGGTGTAATATGATCATATTTCCTAGTTTTCGTCAGCACTCTAGCAGCAGCATTCTGAATCAGTTGGAGTTGACGAAGAACTTTGTTTGAAAGTCCTGTGAGCAGACCATTACAGTAGTCCAGTCTACTGGAAACAAAAGCATGTATAAGTGTTTCTAGGTCTTGCTTGGACATAATTCCTCTAACTCTTGCAATATTTTTAAGGTGATAATAGGCAGATGAAATTACAGTTTTTATATGACTGTTAAAATTTAAATCTGAGTCTAGGTCAACACCAAGATCTCTCACCTGACTCTAGACTTGGGTATAAGAGACCGCGATTCAAGGTGAGAGATTACACTCTGTCTCTGATTCTGTGGTCCAAAAACAATTATCTCAGTTTTATCTTTATTTAATTGAAGAACATTTTGCCGCATCCAATCATTGATTTCCTCAATACAACGACAGAGGGAATCAATAGGACCATAGTTAGTTGATGTAACTGATATGTACATTTGCGTGTCATCTGCATAATTATGGTAATTTACTTTGTTATTGCTTATTATATGTCCTAGGGGAAGCATATATAGATTAAATAGGAGGGGTCCTAGAATGGACCCCTGTGGAACCCCACAGGTCATGGCCATCTGTTTGGACACACAGTTTCCAATAGAGACAAAGTATTTCCTATTCTGAAGGTATGATTTGAACCACTGAATAACAGTTCCAGAGAGTCCCACATAGTGCTCTAATCGTTGTAAAAAAAAGTAAGTAGCCTTGCCGAGCCATGAGGCCCATAGGGCAGGAGCCTATCTCCTGTTTCTGTAGCGTGAGGCAGCTTGATGTACAAGTACACCCCCTGGACATGACGCTAGTATGTCGCAGGGACTTACCCCCAATCCAACCCTTGATGCTGAGTGTCAAGCAGGGAGGCACTGGGTCCCATTTTTAGAGTCTTTGGTATGACCCGGCCGGGGATTGAACCCCAACCTTCCAGTCTCAGGGCGGACACTCTAACCACAAGGCCACTGACCACAGTGTCAAACGAGGCACTAAGATCCAGTAAAACAAGAACAGACATTGGCAGAATCAGTAGGATTGATTGATTGATTGATTGATTGATTGAAGTATTTACAGTATTTACATTAACAGTGTGCAGAATTACAGTACATTTCAAGCACAACTCAATACAAAAACTGTTAACTGTGGACGACACCATAAAGCATTACATTTGTTTACAATAGGGTCCACCATTTTCAATTCATCAGAACATTTAGAGACGTACAAATATACAATTCTATATAGCCAAAAACATACATACATACATACATACATACATACATACATACATACATACATACATACATACATACATACATACATACATACATACATACATACATACATACATACATACATGACAATAAATGACACCACATCAAACACCACATCAAACATGAGGTGGATGCTGGCAAATACTGCGGCATGGTCATGCTGGACCTCCAAAAGGCTTTTGACACCGTGAACCACTCCATACTGGTTAACAAGCTAAAAGCAATTGGTTTCGATAGCACATCAGTGAGCTGGATGCAATCCTACCTGGAGGGGAGAGAACAGATGGTGGAGGTGAATGGAACACTGTCCCCCCCCCTCCCAGTGAGCTGTGGCGTTCCACAAGGGAGCATACTAGGGCCTTTACTGTTCCTAATATATGTTAACGACATGACTTCAGCTTGTGACTGCAACTTGTTCCTGTTTGCAGATGACTCGGCACTGCTAGTCTCGGACAGGAACAAACTGCAGGTTGAAAAGGTCCTCAGCTCTGAACTCGGTAGAATCTGCACCTGGCTCGCTGATAACAAACTATCTTTAACTATCTAAAACTGAATCCATTCTCTTTGGCTCTAATAGTAATCTCAGCAAGGCAAATGGCTTCTTGGTTAGAGTGGGTGACAATGTTATCACACGTAAAGATGAAATTACCTACCTAGGTTCCATCCTGGAGGCTAATCTTTCCGGTGATAAAATGGCCACCAACGTAATCAAAAAGGTCAACCAAAGAACAAGATTCCTCTACAGGATCTCCTCACTGGTCAACAAAAACACCTTGAAGACCTTAACAGGAGCCCTTGTACAAGGTTTCTTTGACTATGCATGCACCTCCTGGTACCACAGCACCTCAAAGGCCCTTACAACTAGGCTCCAAAACTTCCCAAAACAAACTGGTCAGGCTCCTACTTGACCTCGCCCCCCAAACCCACCTCACCCCTGCCCACTTCGACAGGCTGGAATGGCTTAGGGTCGACGACAGAGTACAGCATATTGCAATGGGTCTGGTCCACAAGATTCGATACACCACCAAGATACCCATGTACCTGTCTAGATACTTCCTTAATGTTAACGAAGTCCACACCCACAACACCAGAGGGAGTGCAACGAACCATGTACAACCCAGATTCGGCACAAACAAGGGACTAAATTATTTTCGCTCCTATGCCACCAAAATGTGGAACGCCCTACCAACAGTCATTAAGACATGCGAATCCCTTGACTCCTTCAAAACCGCTCTCAAAGGGCACCTACGGATGGCTGCAAAATGCCACCAAAATGTGGAACGCCCTACCAACTGTCATTAAGACATGCGAATCCCTTGACTCCTTCAAAACCGCTCTCAAAGGGCACCTACGGATGGCTGCAATTCGAAACTGGCCCCCGTAAAATCTGAATCCCCCCCCCCGCCCCCCCCTTCTTTCCCCTCACTGTATATATTTCTTTTCCCTTTTTACCTCCTTTTTGATGAATTCCTGTTCTGTCTATAGAAGTGTCTATTTGTACGTCTCTAAATGTTTTGATGATTTGAACATGGTGGACCCTGTTGGAAACAAGTGTAATGCTTAATTGGGTCGTCCACTCACAGTTAACAGCCTTTGTATTGAGTTTGTGCTTGAAATGTACTGTAATTCTGCAAACTGTTAATAAATTCTTCAATCAATCAATCAATCAATGCAATTCGAAACTGGCCTCTGTAAAATCGGAATCCCTCAAACACGGACGCAAGGCCAACACAAGAGACGGTCGTCACGGCCACACAGCCAACTCAAGGTACGGCCACGGAGCCTACTTGGGGACCCAACGCAAGGACAACACAAGAGACGGTCACGGCCACACAGCCAACTCAAGGTACGGCCACGGAGCCGACTTGGGGACCCAACGCAGCTCCTCCAAGGAAAACAAACAAATGAACGGAGCTGAACGTGAATCCCCCCCACCACCCACCCCTTTTTTCCCTCACTGTATATGTTTCTTTTCCCTTTTTACCTCCATTATGATGAATTCCTGTTCTGTTCTTTGTCTATATAGAAGTGTCTATTTGTACGTCTCTAAATGTTTTTGATGAATTGAACATGATGGACCCTATTGGAAACAAGTGTAATGCTTAATTGGGTCGTCCACTCACAGTTAACAGCCTTTGTATTGAGTTTGTGCTTGAAATGTACTGTAATTCTGCAAACTGTTAATAAATATTTCAATCAATCAATCAAACTTGTTGAATTAATTAACTATTTAATAGTGTGTCTACTCTGTAGGCTATGTTTGTATGCATGTGCTGTTTTAATTAATTTATTTGTATAATTTGTTTGTTCTTTTTTTAACATAAAACCATGACTGGGGGATCCTCATTATCGAATGTGCAAAATCAACAGCAGAGGGCGTCCTTGACACAGTAAATAGAAGAGAGCTGCTGGGTGATGCTGGGTCCAGGCTGGGACATGTAGTTTTAAGAAGTCACTTCTATGATGACAAAACGTGAATTTCGAGTAATATACCTGGATTGATTAATACTCGCACATAAAGAATGATTTAAAAAAATGATATAATGTACAAATTGTATATCATTTAAACTAAAACAGATTTTCTGTAAACTAAACAGATTTTCTCGAACATTCTGGTTCACACTGGATGCTAGTGGCGACGCCAGAATCCTCCGCGCATGTGCTATAGACACCGGTTTACCCACAGTGCATTTCACCACTGTCTTTCTTCTCGTTCGTGCGGTGGTCCAAATAAATCCAAATATGTCGATGTTAGAAGGTCCGTTAAATGTGCTCGGCCAGAGAACAACTGGCGAGTCTGTTCGCACTCAAAATGGTGAGTTAATAAAATAACTTCCTTTATGTTTCGGTTAGAGTTGAGTTGACGTTCTCTCCGACAAAAAGGAACACTTTGATAGAAGCCGTAGCGATGTAGCCACTGCATGCTGCACGTGTGGATTATGCTGCTAGCTAATGCTCGTCTCTCTTCTGTAATTGTCTACACGTAGCGGCTTAAATCGGTTATTCGTTTCCTAAACTGGAATAATAAGTCTTTGTCCAAATGTACATGTTTGGACATTCCATCATGCAAACCTTCCCCCTTTCAGTGCCGCTCATTCAGCCCTCACTGACTGAACCGCTATGCTAACGAGATAGAATTAACACAGTCATGATCTGAAGGTGTGGCTATGATGCTATTAGCTCTGGTCCAGACTAGAGCTATGATGCTATCTGGAGGCTGCAGCTAAATTGCAATAAACCTTTGACGACAGTCCATTTAAACAAATGTAATATCTGATAGTGTTAAACGACGATAAACTCACTAATATTTCCGCAGTATGATCCTTTCAGCTGTAGCCTAAAGATTTGTCCGAATCGAGAAATACATCTACGAGTATAAATCTTAGGCTAGTACTTTCAGCTGTATTATCCTCTGTCTTTGTCGTTTTACTTAAAAAAACGAAGAAAAAAACTCATTGAGAATTTATTTTATTCACAGAACGTAGCTCATACGACAAGTTTATTTATTTTTTCAAACAGACTTGATACAAAGAGGTGCAATATTGGATTGTTTATGGTCGTTTAATACAATCAGATTTGACTTAACTTTTCTTTTTCATGAATGGTTTGTCAATGTGGAGGGTATTGCAACTTGGATGCACATAGCAAGTAAGTTGCTTGCGGCTACTTAAATGTATCCCACTCCATGACGGAACAGCATATTTTGATATGTATGATATTGTAAAAAAACTGATGGACCTTCCATTAGGAAGGAACTGCACACTCCAGAACAGAGATGGACAACTTACTGCTGCATCAAGTAATTTATTAGCATGGGAATTAATCGAGCTAGAATGAATCTAGAGGTGCAATACCCTCCATTGACTCCCGAGTCCCCATCCATCCAATGTGCATTCAACAAGCGCTTCCAAACCCCACCACTTAAAAAAAAGAATCACCTGGACAGAATGTCTTGACAGAAAGTAGCACATAACATGTCTATGGTGGATTTTTATGAAACACGTTTTGCAGTTTGAAAGAGGATAATTTAGTCAAGCTTTCCCTACAGCTGCAATGTTGGTGAGTTTAACATCGTTTAATGCAAGCATATCGCAGATGCAAATTGGATGAATGGGGAGTCAATCAATGGAGGGTATTGCAACTCTAGATTCACCCCATTTAAAAAAATCTAGAGTTGCAAATTGCGTCTACGTTTCACCGCGAAACGGATACCATCTGGCTTGCAAGTAGTAAGTCGTTCTTCTGTCGACTTCTGTAATTTGGACAAGAACCCAATTAATTTGGGAAATTGTCATGTTAAAGTGCTTTTCAGACTTCCTGTACTTGGACGGCCCATCTGCCTCCCCTTCAGATGGGTGGCTATGCGAACAGGATAGAGAAAATGTCCTTCATGATCTGAGGAGGTTGAGTGGCCTTAATTCCACCACCTCCATAAAAAATGATGGCACAATCTTTTTTGTGTATGTATATTATGATTTGCAATTGCTGTGATAACATGGTAGTAACAGTCTCCACTCTTGCTTTTGTAGTAATGGCCGCATCATCAATCGCCAACATTGTCAAGAGCTCCCTTGGGCCTGTTGGCCTTGACAAGATGTTGGTGGACGACATTGGGGTTAGTGTCACATTTGAATGCTCTTCAATATGATAACATCGTCCCTACGTAATCAATCAATGGTTAGAATTGTTGAAAATTAGTGTGTGTTTATCATGTATATCTCATGGGCTGTGTTGGCAGGATGTCACCATCACAAATGATGGAGCGACCATCCTGAAGCTGCTGGAAGTGGAGCACCCAGCAGCCAGGGTCCTGTGTGAACTGGCTGAGCTGCAGGACAAGGAGGTCGGGGATGGGACCACCTCAGTGGTGAGTAGTGCTGTCACCATTTATGACATTTTACATGACAAATTCATTGTCACACAAATAAAAGTGATTTTATAGTTTGTGAATAGTTGTGAATTATAGTTTTTCTCGTTTAATGCTGGAACATATTAACAAAAATGTAATTTCTCTTTGGCTTTTCGGCTTTGTAAACAAAAGGTGCATATGGCAATTTAATAGCTTGAGCTTGCTTCAGGGCGGCTGTGGCTCAGGAGGTAGAGCAGGT
Organism: Electrona antarctica; assembly: GCF_951216825.1. NCBI lineage: Eukaryota > Metazoa > Chordata > Actinopteri > Myctophiformes > Myctophidae > Electrona > Electrona antarctica. The sequence goes on from NC_136798.1 coordinate 13,318,833, forward strand.
CGTCCAATGATCCCTGGGTCGGCGGTTTGAATCCCGGCTCCTCCTGTCCACATGTCGAAGTATCCTTGGGCAAGACACTGAATCCCACATTGCCTCATATGAGTCAGTCAGTCTGTGTGTGGGAAGTGAGGACGCTGGTGTCGACTGTTTGCCGCTTCACCTCCCAATGTATGAATGAACCATTGTAAAGCACTTGGAAAAGCGCTATAAAAATGCAATTCATTTGTAGATCAGCTATTTCCACAATTTTTGATAATATATGAAAATGTTTCAACATGGAAAGTATTATGGCAATTATGCAAAAAATAATTGATTATCTTAAATAATTGTGATTATGAAATGACTGACATGCCTAGGAGTATTGTCAACAACTGCAATGATGATGAAATCATGATAGTGTAGTAAAACCAGGGTGCTCTTATGAATAGGACAACAAACTCGGCACTACCTTGAAATTACTTTTCAATATTTTTTTTATATCTGATCTATTTTCTGCACTGCACAGTATAATACTGCCTTGTTTGGGATAAGTGTACTTCCTGTTTTTTCAGTACTGCACATCTGCCTCTATAGATGTGTAGCTATGCAAACAGGATAGAGGAAAATGTCCTTCATTATCTGTTGAGGTTGGTGGCCTTATTTCCACCATTTGCTTTTGAAATGACGGCACAATCTCAAATCCATAAGCATCATTGATCTTATGGTTTGGTATAACAACATTTTAGCCATTGCTAGGGTGCTAAATGGAAAATGTCTCCTTCCTTTTTTTTCCTTTTTTTTTGCCCAGATGAGCAATGATTACTCTTGTGGTGCTGGTGTTGTTACGGTGGTAATTAGCCCTTCAGCCTTCACTACATCCCACCCCAAAAAGCGATTGTCCAATGCCAATCCAAATAGATTAGCAACTATTGCTATGCAGGTCAAGCTTTTGCCACCTCATAGCTGTCAATGTTATTTTGCTGTGTTGTTGAACAATGAACATATACACGGCTTAGCGTCTGGACCCACCCAGGTGATGGCAATAATACTAATGACCGTAGTCTTACCGTGCAACATAAACTCCTGTCGGGTAGTCTTAAAAGTTGATTTCTCCCTGTCATTTCCTCGTATTTCTAGTTTATTTAAATATCAAAGTCGTATGATTTGTCGCACACATTACTGCAGTGAAATTTGTTCTCCGCATTTGACCCATCTCTTGAAGCGGTGAGCCGGAGCGGTGAGCTGCAGCCGTTCGGGAATCATTTGAATAGTTTATTTGACCCCCCAATCCAACCCATTGATGCGATGAGTGTCAAGCAGGGAGGCATTGGGTCCCATTTTTACAGTCTGTGGTATGACCCGGCTGGGGATCGAACCCCGACCTCCCAGTTTCAGGGCGGACACTCTAACCACAAGGCCATTGACTGGTCATCATGCACATTTGTCCAGTGCATAGCCTACTGCGGGCCTGGTTGACTAGATTTAGAAGATATTTTCATGCTCTTGCTACTTATAGAGAGATGACTTCCGCACACCCGGTAGGTAATTTGGAGCAGGTGCGATGATGACGAGGCATATACAATGTAGAGAGGAGGGACACCCGCACACCGCCACTTGCTAGGTTCAGAGCATTTATTTAAGAAGCAACGTTTCGGTCTTGTGACCTTCCTCAGGCTCTTGCTACTGAAATGATGGATTGATTATATGGAAAAATCCCGTCATTTAACATGCATCTCTATGGGGGAGAAGGAGGGCTTGGGGAGGGACTTGGCGAAGGGCTAATTGATGAACTCTTGTGGTGGTGGTGGGAGAATCTTTTCTGGTGATCTTTGATACATTATTGTGGTGTTGGGGTTTTGTTCAGGTGATCATTGCTGCAGAGTTGCTTAAGAGTGCAGATGAACTGGTGAAGCAGAAGATTCACCCAACATCAGTCATCAGTGGATACCGTCTGGCTTGCAAGTACGTTTGCATCTCTTTGCTCTGACCTTCATGTCTAACTTCAGCCTTCTGTAATTTGGCCACAAAGTCAATTAAATTGAGCCCTTAAGGAATTGTAACTGTATATAAGTTTTTCAGTGAAATGTTTGACATCCTGTACTTGGACTGCCCATCTGCCTCCACTTCAGATGTGTGGCTATGCTAACAGGATAGAGAAAATGTCCTTCATGATCTGAGGAGGTTGAGTGGCCTTAATTCCACCACCTCCATATAAAATGATGGCACAATCTCATATCGATAAGCGTAAATTCTAAAATGCTTGTATCTTTTTTTATCCTCCAGGGAAGCTGTGCGCTACATTAATGAGAATCTCACCATTGCAACAGATGACCTCGGCAGGGAATGCCTGATAAATGCAGCCAAGACGTCCATGTCTTCTAAAATCATTGGCGTGTATCCTTCCTGTTCTTTGCCTACCTGGGTAAGCCTTACTTTGGTAATAAACATGGGAAGTATTTGGCCTGGGTCCAATCGGAATCTCTTTTATATGGGACATTTTTGGCCTGCCCTGTATCCAGTCCACTGAATCCCTTTGCACTCTTAACACTTGACTTTTAACAGCATGTGATTCATTGTTCTGGTTTGGGCTAGAGGAGAGACTGAAGTAGGTATGGTCAAGGGCAGTTATATCTTTGTAATACTTAAAAACGACTTAAGAATAAAATATTTGCCTATGATTTTATGTGACGTCACCACATGGAACTGGAAATATGTTGATAACTCTGTTACTCTGTTACTAAATTCCTATCCTTACTAGACATTGCATGTTGGGCTAAGTGTACATGCTCGATTTCCAGTGAGAAGTTTGACTTCCTGTTTTTTCAGTACTTCCATCTGCCTCCACTTCAGATGTGTAGCTATGCTAACAGGATATAGAAAAGTTCTCCTTCATGATATGAGGAGGTTGAGCACCTTTTCCACCACCTCCATATGAAATGACGGCACAGTCCCATACCCCATGAGCTCACCTGCATGCTTTGATTTTAGGGTTGAATGTGCAATCATACACAAATGGAACATAGTTGTCTCCCTTAACCTGTGATGCTTCAGTGATGCAGACTTCTTTGCCAACATGGTGGTAGATGCTACCTTGGCTGTGAAGTTCGTTGATGCCAGGGGTGTGGCTAAGTATCCAATCAACTCTGTCAATGTGCTTAAAGCCCACGGCCGCAGCCAGAAAGAAAGCTTCCTGGTAAACGGTTACGCAGTGAACTGCACAGTTGGCTCGCAAGGTACGTACACAATCAGACCGAACAATTGACGCACTTGTGCGCCATTAGGTTAATCGATCTACTCCCATTTAAATGTACTGCTATGTCCCACTCTCTTCCGATGCTGTATGTGTGGGAGTGGGTACTTTGAAAGTGATGGTTGCAGTTGTAGTGCTTCCTCTATAAAGTATAGCACTGGCACAGACCAAATAATATTTACCTAATAAAGTGATATTTGTTTGGGCATGTTGATTGTTAATATTCCTATGGTAACACATTCCTGTTAATGTTTGCTTGCTGTCATTCCAAAGGAATGGTAAAACGTATTCTCAACGCCAAGATAGCATGCCTTGACTTCAGCCTGCAGAAGACCAAGATGAAGATGGGTGTCCAAGTCGTCATCAATGATCCTGAGAAGCTTGACCTGATCAGACAGAGGTGACCATTGGATTGCAATTCTCTTGTATGCACACATTTAAATCTGCTGTGACGATAACGGTGATGCGCGTGGGAGAAACCAGCCCTATGACAAGGGAGCCGTTTCTTTCTCCGCTGGACGACTTTGAAACATCATTGGGCAATCCTTGTATAGTGTACAGTATATGCTGTGCGTGGTTGTGTATAGTCTATAGTGGCCTTCTGTATTATTCACAGATACAAAGATATTGAATATATCTAGCAATAGAATGAATAAATACTACTTGTCATTTGGTAAACTAATGCATTTGAATTTGCCATTCCAGGGAATCGGACATCACCAAGGAGAGAATCCAGAAAATCCTGGCATCAGGCGCCAACGTCATCCTGACCACAGGCGGCATTGACGACATGTGTCTGAAGTACTTTGTGGATGTGGGTGCCATGGCTGTCAGGAGGGTCATCAAGAGGGACCTCAAACGCATCGCCAAAGCCACCGGAGGTAATGTGATACCATTGCGTTTTTCTATTGAAATAACATATTTTGGTGACACTCTTGAAGCCCAGTTTCCTGTACTTGTAAAGTATCCATATATCTGTATCAGTGTATTGTTTATTTAGTTACTGTATGTTTGTCTGTCCCCAGCCACCATGTGTCCTTCACTGACCAACTTGGAGGGAGAAGAGACATTTGAGGCCACCATGCTAGGTCAGGCTGAGGAGGTGGTGCAGGAAAAGATCTGTGATGACGAACTCATCCTTATTAAGAAGTAAGACCTGAAAACAACAGAATAAATAACATACTTGTATCATTTCTCTCGGGTCATACTGTCTTAGAAAATTAGATAAAAACTGAGTGGGATAATGGTGGTGACAGGGACAACATAGTGATCCACATGCATATTGCACAGTTAATCTGCTGGTTTCGGTGCATGACATCCATGCGCTAACGTCCTTTCCCATCGTCTTTCTCCCTCAGCACCAAAGCGCGCACATCGGCCTCCATCATCCTGCGCGGGGCCAATGACTTCATGTGTGACGAGATGGAGCGATCACTTCACGATGCACTGTGTGTTGTGAAGAGGGTGCTGGAGTCCAAGTCTGTTGTGCCAGGAGGTGGTGCTGTGGAGGCAGCTCTGTCCATTTACTTGGAGAACTACGCCACCAGTATGGTGAGGCTCTTGGAAGAATTCCATGGCAGAAAGCATGCATACAGAAACATAATCTAAAACTGCTTTGCCAGTTCGGTGGCCAGTTTAGCTCTTGATAATTAAAATATGAACGGCTTCAATGTAACTATGTCAGTACACCATGTAATGACTCGACATGGTGTGGCACCGTGTGCCACATTTGACATGTAAGTCGTTCCTATCTTTTACTGAATGGCTGCACTTGAAGGTGATGTGAATAGCTAAGCTGTCCATCCTAGAGGATTGTAAACGACAATGTGATATTAAGTGTTTTCGGTGAAAGGTTTGACTTCCTGTACTTGGACTGCCCATCTGCCTCCCCTTCAGATGGGTGGCTATGCGAACAGGATACAGAAAATGTCCTTCATGATCTGAGGAGGTTGAGTGGCCTTAATTCCACCACCTCCATATAAAATGATGGCACAATTTTAAATTGATAAGCATACATGTGACTTTGAAGTGTAGTAAGTTAATGTATTGTATTAAACACCATTTGCATTCTGTTTCAGCATGAGAGGTCTTGTTTTGTGGCAGTTATGTAATGGGTTGTTGTTCTCAGGGTTCCCGGGAGCAGTTGGCCATCGCAGAGTTTGCTCGCTCCCTCCTCATCATCCCCAAGACGCTGGCTGTGAATGCAGCACAGGACTCCACTGACCTGGTGGCTAAGCTCCGTGCCTTCCACAACGAGGCCCAGGTTAACCCTGATCGCAAGAACCTCAAATGGTGTGTTGTCTTTACATACACTGCTTTTGATATGATCTGTTACCTGTTTACAATGTGCAGTTCAGATGTTGCTAACTAGCTCCCAATAATGTAAATATGGTGCTTTATCTAAAATGCAGGTAAATGCTTACCCAAACGGACCTGCTCCACTGAGCAGGTCCTATATTCACTGAACCGTTTGACTTCCTGTTCTTGGACTGCCCATCTGCCTCTACTTGTGGCCATGCTAGCAGGATACAGAAAGTGGCCTTCATGATCTGAGGAGGTTGAGTGGCCTTAATTCCACCACCTCCATATGGAATGATGGCACAATCTGAAATCGATGACTGTAATTTCATAAACTAATATTTGTTATGTCACCCGGGGAGGCTCCACTAATTAACCCAATACTAAAACCAGGGTTTTTTTTAATCTTGAAAGTGAGAAATACTGATTTAGAAGGCATTTGTAGAATCAACCTTAGGTTTTAATGGGTTAAAAGTTAAACAGCACATGAACATGCATATTGCTACCATTGATACAGCTGAGATTTCTAGCTCCTAATGTGGATATGGTGCTTTGTCTGAAATGCAGCTCATGTAAAGCTTACTGGTCATGTCTGTAAGTGCATAATTACATATGCTCTATGTACTTTTGTATTTAATAAATATTGGCCACCGCTGTCTCCTTCAGGATTGGTTTGGACCTGGTGAACGGCAAACCAAGGGACAACAAAGCGGCAGGCGTGTACGAGCCCACCATGGTCAAGACCAAAAGCCTCAAGTTCGCCACCGAAGCCGCCATCACCATCCTTCGTATTGATGACCTCATCAAGCTGTTCCCCGACCAGAAAGAGGGAGGACCCTCATACCAGGATGCTGTGAATTCAGGATCCCTGGATGGTTGAAGACCGGTCCCGATATCTCCTCTTGCTCTCTTAAGTCAGCAGCAGTCTTGGTCTGCTAGGCTTAAATGTCTGTATTTATACATAGAGCTCTTCATGGCTGTTGTCTATAGTGTAGGCCGTGCGTGCACTTTGCTTGTTTACTGTTCTCTCCATTCCCACGGGGCAGCCCATTACTATGGGAAATACAACTGATACTGTTGATTGTTTTTGGACACTTGCAAATAAACCTTCATTGGTTTTAAACTCCAATTTGATTTATTGTTAATTCATTTTCTCGTTGGGGTAATTCTTTATTGATATAGTAACCATTACATATTTGTAACAAGTCAATATTGGTAAACATTTTCACTTAAGTACAATTGGACAGGTTTGCAGAAGCTAGCGCTACCATTCACAGCTGGATATCTACAGGAAGCACTGGTGTATGGCTAGCATTACACCTCGGGGCACTTAAAGGCTGTAGGCTACTACGCAAAAACTATGGCTAGGAATCCATACAGGAAGACTGGTGGATAGATATTGGAATGTTATAGTATGACATGATTACATCTTTAGGCAGACTATCTGTAGTATTTGGCACAATTCGTACTACATTATCATTTAATCACCTACCAGTTCATTTAAGAAATTAGAATAGGATTATCCTGTGTATTTGTAGTTTTCAGTGGCTGAAAATTGACACCAACCTCATAGTGGTGGTTGTAAGGCAAAAGCATATAAATGGGTGTTAAAATGATCTGTTGCATGTAAAACATTAAATGGTACTCATTGGGATATAACTTCTCAAATGGGGGTAAAAAAAACATGCTGTTTTATCTGTTAAATTGTATAAGACTAGTGTAGTTTCCCTCACCTGATAAAAGTATCACTCATTGACTAAAATCTTCCAATATCAAGTCAGAAATGGGAAGGAGTAAGTTGCAGATTCAGTGCATAATTTAGATGTGAATGAAGGCAATCACAACATTGTACATTCATTAGCTCTGCTATAAGTACAGTGTCAAGACAGACGGTTGTTGCCTAGGACTGGGCGATCTATATTGTGATATGAGACTAGATGTCTGGGATTTTACCTGACAGTTCTATTTGCCTTTACCCACATTATAGACATTGTTGATTATTTACCTAAATCTCATCCCCACAATATGTCTGCTATAGAGGTATTTAGTCAAAAATATTTGATTTTTGTACAGTTGCCATTCAATAATTTCCCTTATGTAAACAATGAGTCTCTTGTTCTCCATGAACTTTTCCCAATGTTGTAACTCCTGGACACTGATGAACTCTGGTCACCTCACATTCTCTCCACACAAATGGCAATCCCCATTCCTCCTCCGATACAAAGCGAGGCCACTCCCTTCTGGCCTCCTGTCCTCTGGAGTGCGTGCAGCAATGTCACCAGAATCCTGCAGCCAGACATGCCGATGGGATGGCCCAAAGAGATTGCACCTCCGTTAACGTTCACCTGAGGTAGGCAAAGATGTCTGCCATTACTGCTTATGAAAACAACAAAATGGTGTGCCTAACCATACGTAAATAAATTAAGCATAGACCAGGGGTGGGCAACTGGCGGCCCCCACCTTCACTTAATGTGGCCCTCAGGTAAATAATAAGAATACTGATATAGTATTGGTTTCAGCTGTTACAATTCCACAACATGCAAACATGAGACCGCTTTGATTACTTCAGTCTAAATTAGTAGCTCATTGCTCAACACAAGTATAATTAAAGGCATTTGAAATTACATAAAAATGTAAATTTTCAGGATTCCAATTCAAAAATAGCAAAAAATAATCTACAAAACAATCTACAAAATAATTGTAGATTGACAGTAATATATGGCCCTAGGGAGTGAGTGTGGAAATATAGTGGCCCTCTCCATCGTCAAAATTGCCCACCCCTGGCATAGACCATTCCCTGTTAATGGCTTTATGTCTAGGTTTGTTTGTAAAATTCTCGTCGGTCTTTATTTAAAATGTTAACTAACTTGCCTGAATAATACAGTCAATGTTGGCCTTTGAAAGGTTATGGACGGGTGTAGTGGCATTTTTTTGGGGCAAAATTGACTTGTCATTTACTTTTCTGGATACGATTAAGCATTGTAAACCCTGTTTCCAAACAGGCTATACACGTCTGCATGTTTTAATAGAGGGTATGCACGTGACATCATCATACCCGGAAGTTATGCAGGAACGCATACTGAGTGTCAAAACTACTTTCTGGCCTTGACAGTCCATACATCAAACAAAAGTCCTAACTGATTGCATTAAACAACGTTAAACTCACTTTACCACTCACTTTGCATACTCCTGCCCAACACCCACCTTTCCCTTCAATTTCACGTTACTATTTAAATAAAACCTAAACTGTCTTAAAATATATTTTGATTTCGGGGACCAAAAGGTTTTACCTTGTTTGAGTTTAGTCCGAGCTCTTTGACCACAGCAATGGACTGTGCAGCAAAAGCCTCATTGATCTCAAACAGGTCAACTTGCTCTAGCTGCCAACCTGCTTTCTCAATCTAGCAGTAAACAAACAAATACAGGAATGAATACAATATTAAATCTAAAGAGCATTTTATGTACAGATGTGCATATTCAGTAATTTCTGACCGCTTTCCTGATGGCTGGTATTGGTCCAGTGCCCATGATTGATGGATCGAGTCCAGCTTGAGCCCAAGAGATGATTCTGGCCATGGGTTTTAGGCCCCTCCTCTCGGCCTCTGATTGGCTCATGAGAAGGGTTGCTGCTGCGCCATCATTTATACCTAGTAGGATTAAAGATTAAAGAAAAAGCCTTTTAAGTAGACCCCAATGACGTTAACCATGTACCTAGATACCAGGCTGAGACTAGAAAAGTCAAGGGAGAACACAGAGTGCTTCACTGGACAGAAGCCATTTGATAAGTGACTGATAAAAGTGATCAAATCTGTCTGTGTGCTGTTGTACCTGAGGCATTGCCAGCAGTGACCGTGCCACTGCTGTCCTTGATGAAGCAAGGTCTGAGTTTGGACATGGCGTCCACGTTGGTTCCATGACGAGGAAACTCATCCAACTTCACCTCCACTGGACCTGAGAGATGGGTACATTGCAGGATTTGTACTTAAGTAATGACTTGGCAACCGTCAGCTGCTGAAATGTGACGTACGGTAGATGAGCAGATTTCTAGAACTTAGAAGCACTTCTTGCCTTTTCTGGATGGCACCATGACCGGGACAATCTCCTGGTCAAAATATCCTGCCTTTTGGGCAGCCTCGGTTTTATTTTGTGACTGGATGGAAAAATGGTCCTGCTCTTCTCGACTCACACCCCACTGCTTAGCCACATTTTCAGCTGAGAAAAGATGGAAAGATTCATCGCTTAAAACAGGGGTTCAAGCACTGCTCGTTTTCTATCCTGTGTGTGCATCTGTGCAGTGCATTCTTTCTGATAAAATGGAAAACCAGCAGCACTACCACAGGTGCTTGAGAGTGGAGAACTACTGACTTGACCAAACATAACCGTCCGAGATAATGGCATCTAAAAGGCTTTTCTCCTATTGGTGATATGTCAAGTAAACAAGTGACAATTGGCCTGTGTCTTGGGTTTGTCGTTCTGACCTGTGATGCCCATGTGGTAACCGTGGAAGGCGTCGGTCAGGCCGTCGGTCACCATGGAGTCCTGCAGCGAGGCATCGCCCATCTTCACTCCTGCCCTCATCTGCAATGTGTGAGGTGCCTGGGGGTGACGAGGTGAAGAGAAAGTAGTTAAGTGATGCATCATTTTATCTTCATAGATTTATCATTTGCAAATTACACTTTGGCCCAGGTCTGATTCCAAACTCTTGATCCTACCAAATTATAGCACTTGGCTTTCAATTCTGATACTTACCCTGCTCATGTTCTCCATGCCCCCAGCAACCACAACAGTGGAATCTCCAGTCTGAATGGACTGAACTCCCAGACACACAGCCTTCAGCCCAGAGCCACACACCATCTGGCAGCTCCAGGCTGGGACTGGATAGGGGATCCCTGCTGCCACACTGGCCTGGCGGGCAGGGTTCTGCCCATGGCCTGAGGAGAAGAAAAAAAATATGGAAGAAAATGTATTTAGAATCCTGTGTGTCGGGGGCCAAATTGCAAGAAAAAGAAGGGGAAAGAAAGAAGTCAGATTATGCCCGAAAATAAATCACTTCGCAGCTTAATCACATGTGATGGCAACAACATGCACAGCAGCACATAAGTCTATCAAAGTGATAATCAGCTTTACCTGCTGTGAGGACGTGACCTAGGATGACCTCAGACACCTCATCCGGCCTCAGCCCAGCTCGCTGCAGTACGTCCTTGATCACCACCGAACACAGGTCATGGACAGGTACCGTGGACAGAGCACCATTGAAAGACCCTTAAAGGAGAATTCCACTCATTTTCAACATTTTACTATGTCATTAATATAGCTTAGAGCTGTTGTGTGGAAATAATAAAAAAGTCCCCCCCATTCTGTTTTTCCTAGAACTGTAATTATGAAAAAAACCATTAACATGGTGAAACACATGACATCATCAAGATGTGTTTCACCATGTTAATGTTTTTTTCCAGACCTCCAGTTCTAGGAAACACAGAATGGGGGTGACTTTTTTTTATTATTTCCACACAACAGCTCTAAGCTATATTAATGACATAGTAAAATGTTGAAAATGAGTGGAATGCCCCTTTGAGTTGCATACACAAGGGAAGATTCATTGAGATATTTAGGCTACTATGTGGAAAATAATGTTGAAGACCGTTCGTTAGTGATGAGGACCCTGATGTAAACAAGTCTTAGTGCTTCTGGTTTTTATCCTCGTAGCAGTTTTTGTATTGACCTGTACTTTCGTTGAAATGTACGCATTCTACATACTCCGAATACAAATTTCAATCAATCAATCAATCAGTGGAAGGGTCAGGGGGAATGAAGCAACATTACATTATAGATGACAAAATGAGTATTATACATAACATTTTTGAAATAGATCCATAAGCGCACAATGCAGCATTGCAGCTTGTAAATTACTGTTAATAACCACATTATAGGCCCAGGCGGTGGCGTAACCGTCTGGGCACCCGACTGGTAATCCAGTCGCAGTGTGCCGCGGGTTCGACTCCCGAGCCCGACACGGCCTTTACTGCATGTCTTCCCCCATCTCTCTCCCGTTTCCTGTCAGCCTACTGTCTGTCCCTTCAAAAACCAATAAAAGGCGTAAGCCGCAAAAAAAATAAAAAAATAACCACATTATAAAATAGCCGGCAAGGGCCAGGGCATATAAGTGTAAACGACTAACGATTTGATGTGAATGTTATTATTCACATGACTATCAGAGATGATCACATGTTAAATTATGTGAAGTAAACACTGGTACATTAAGTTTACTATCTAGTCGTTTACACTTATATGCCCTGGCCCCTGCCGGCTATTTTATAATGTGGCTATTAACAGCAATTTACAAGCTGCATTGTGCGCTTATGGATCTATTTCGAAAATGTTGTGTAGGCCTACCTTTTTCTCAGGGGTTAATGTATTTAAATATGCTATCATGATCGGCAATCCATATACAAAGTTTGATGCTCAGTTATTCAGACACGCAAAAGCTCCTGGCGCAGTTCCAGCCCAGGACAAACCAAACCAACCAATGGTACAAAGTTCCTGGTCCGTGGTTCTATGGCCAGCGAACCAATCGCTGCCTCGAATGAAAACGGGACAGGCGAAGAAACCAATCAGGTTCCAGCAAGACCAAAATGCGTCTGAATGAATGTCAAGCAGCCACTTAGTCTTATTAAATTATGAGTGACTGGTCTGGTGTTATTCAATGACAAAAACATACATGCATGTTAACTATTCACTAGAAAAAAAACATTCTTTTCAGCAATCCTAGATAAAGTATTCCACGAGACACGTATACGGGCGTTGTTTAGCAACAACAGTAAAGCAACCACGGTTGTTGGATCTGGAAAATGTTTCATAAACGCGACCCCATGTTTGTCGTACGCAAGACAATAACATACCAATCGGTGTCCTGGCAGCAGAAACGATGACAATAGCCTCGGAGTTCATCCCGACGAAGTCCCTGCTTGGCTGCTTCAGATGATCGCTGCTCTCGTGCCACTGCCGAAGACTGTGGTGATAGTCACTGTGGGCTGTTGCGTGAATGTGACAGCGCTACACTCCCAACAGTAGCAGTTGGTGCAACCATAGCGCCACCATGTGTCCCGGAGGATATTTTTATGAATGGGAAAAAATGCCTGGTCTGCCAATATAACCTACTGTACTTGCATGAAGGTAGTTTAGATTATGTCAAATCCTACACTTCAGCTAAACCTTTGCTCTTAATCGGTCATCAGCAATTTTTCTCTACACGAGGCAAAATAAAGGGGTTCCTCACCATAATATTAAAAGTTGTTTATTGATATTTGGTCAGTACATGAAAAGGATTGAAGTCAGAACAATACGAACAAGGAACATTGTATATAAACTACACACAAGTCAAACAGAATTCTTTGTCAGGGGTGGGGAAATGAAAATATGGATTAAAAAAAAACATGGGCCAACAACTAAAAAATATACCTCCCTTATCTTTGAAAAGGTATTGTGATTCAGTCAGCTGTGATTTAGTGACATTTATTGACAATGAGTTACAACACCAGATGCCTGATGATTTCAGTGTCGAAAACAGCACGGAACCAGTTGTGTTCAAATTACCATGTGTGTTCGGATAACCAAGCAAGAGCCAAAGGAAAATAAACTACTTTAAATCATACACCCACTCATTTCAAATCTATCAACAATATACCATTCACATTAATATCTCTGTTTAGCAACACAACGTGGCAGAGGCATCACAATATCCAAGGGAGAAGGAAGAAAAGAAAGGTTCTGGACAGCAGTTCTGTTCCAGACTACGCACAGCAGTTCCGTTACAGATAATGCATTTGTAATTTGTGTTGTATTAAAAAAAAGAGAGAGAGAGAAAAGGACAGTACGTGTTACAAAGTACATTACAAAACAGCCCTGTCGCTCATGTTGGAGTCCAGGCCATTTAGAGTGTGCCGCGACCCTGCAGTTCTGGTGGCCTTGGTCACTGGGCCCTGGGTCTTGTCCTCATGGGGGTCAGTGTTGGAGTCTGTGTCGTTTGAGTGCTGAGTCAGGGATGTTTCGCTGCCTGTGGGAGAGTCCACGCTCTCGTACCCTGCGCTCAGCTGGGTCCCGAACCCCCCAGCTCCTCCTGCAATCACTGCACGTGTCTGACTCCCCGCTGCCTCTTCCGAGTGGTTCGAGAGTTTGGTCTCAGCCTCCCCGGGACTGGAGACCACTGGGGACATGGGAAAGTCTTCTTCGGTGCTGCTGACCTCTCGGTACAGGCTGGGGGTAGTGGTCTCACTTCTCTGGGATGAGTTCCCGTTGCTTGGTCCGTTAGAGAGCCTCCCGAAGTCTTTGCCCATTGGCTCGGAGGGTGTGGTGGCCTCCTCCATCTGAACAGATGGCTCAGTGGAAGGGGAAGTCCTGCTGGGGCCTGCAACGGCAGAGGCCCCTGGGTCTTGGTTGAGCTGCTGACGGGTGTCCTTCAGCTGCTGCTGCAGGACGAGGATGGTGGTCTGCATGCCCTCAACCTCCTCATCCAGCTGAATGATGAAGTCATTCAACTCTAGGGAAGGAGCAGATTTATAGACGGATATCAATATTCCAGGAGAGAAGAGGATGGCGGAAGATCAAAAAAATGAACATGCCATGATGTGTTGGTGAGAAAAGCAAGTAAAAGAAATCAGCATGTTGAAGCTTAATTTATACTTAATTATAAAACACTTTGGCTCAAGGAAAATAGATTTTAAACTGAGAAACATGCCATGTTGTGTAGCGTTTCACAAATGAAAATCTGTTACTGTGGAGAGCGACTCTTGCAAGTATAGATCAGACAAGACAGAGGCAAGCAATGTTTCTCACCGTCCTGGCTACTCTTGAGCTCCTCGCTGTACTTCTTCTGTAGGGCCAACTCAGCCTCCAGCTGGGCAATGCGTCCCTGGGAAAGCTGCCTGCCCAACTCCTGGTTTTCCTGAATCAGCATTCGACATTTGGCCATCAGTTTCTTCCCCGTTTGGCTGTAAGGGAAATAATTCTAACATCACACAGTGAACCAGGAGACAATCACATCTATAGGGACACTACTTCTCTCTACCAAAATGCCTGACCTACTTTCCCGTTTGCCAAAAGCCAAAAAGAACTTTTTGACCCACTAATGTATAATTTACTCTGTGGTAAGAGAAGTCAGTCCCATTTGGGATTTCATTCAACCCAAAACTTGAATGCATTGCTACAGTAAATAAACAGGAGTCACATTCCAAGCAATATATTAAATTTGACAAGGCTTGCATCTATTGCATTGAGTTTAAAATACTAATTGTTCCATGTCCTTTCCTAGAAAAATCGTAATTAATATTTTCACAATTGTAAATCTAGCCAGTAGCCACATTAAAAGTCTAGGAACTTTACTAGGACCCAACCTAGAATGATCACACTGGTCTGTTACGTGTACAGTAAACCTTAATTCACTACATGGTGTATGAAAGAACAAAATACATTCCAAACAGAGCATTTCCTAGCAATTTAGCACCCACAAAATTCTACCTAGCTGTAGCTAGAAACATTGCATGTTAAAGATGAAAGCAGAATAAACATTAAACACCAAATAGAAGCAGTAGCTATGTTACCAACTAGACCCCCATCTTATAATTATCCAGTAAGCATCCAATTACTATGCTCTGCAAAACCTAGCACATTGGATTGGTCTTTGATCAGGACAAATATTCAACAGATAAAATTTGGAACGTTTCGAAGCTTTATCTCAAAGTTGAGTAAAATTGCCACAGCTCAGCATGTCAATTATACTTAGGACTGCCAAGCAGTTTTTACAATCACAACACAATTTCCGGACAAGCTGTGAAACAAGGGGATTATTAAGTTCTAAATTATTTCAAATCATTAACACCCCGCCATCTAAATCAGTCTGTAAAAAATGGTTTTGCTCAGAGGAAATTATACAATAGCAAATTGCTTGCACATTGACCAGGTGGTGAACCGTAGAAAAGCAGAAGTGATTAACTTCAAGAGTTGCTTCAAGTTGCCATTGCTTCAAGAGTTCATTGAAGCAATACCTGTAAACTAATGCCAGATTACCAACAACTAAAGGTGTATAACAGAGTAATTTTTTTCCTAATGTTTACAAGTGACTGAGGACTGATTCTCACATGACTGATATTTTGGACAAAATGTCAGTCATGAAATCTGATTCTTTGCTATGTGACAAACATCTGATGTTTGTTGTCAAAATAAGGAGAATCTGACTTCACCTATTTTGTTCCGTTAATACGTAATAGTCAAAGAGGTGATTAGAAAAACAAATCGCCGAGGGAGGGGTTTCGATGTAAACCACACAAAACAGATCACAGAATACACTCATTAAATGGTAACATTATCCGTTTTAAGACATTTGCATTCACAATGTGAAGAATAACCCTCAATGCACCAACGGCAGTGTGTGTCACTAAAACAATGTTAAGCCTTTCATTGTTCACATTTCTTGTTTTACAAGGTGAAAATAGCCTTTGCAGCAATTATACTACCGTTCACACACTGCAGTGAGTGCCGAGGGGACTTCAGAGTAACAATAAAATGAAAGCAGTCACAAAGTAAAACATGTAAATACACTCTACCCGGCCGTGGACCCATGCTCAAACACAGGTGATCGGATCGGACCCTCATGCCTGAAAGTCCCTTCTGGACGGAGGGTCTGGCTCCGCCCCTACCGGCTCCTCCCACAGTCTTATGTCATTTCTAGTGGCTCCTCCCCCAAAGTCTTAAAACGCTTATCCTAGACACTTTCCCATGTTATTGCAATGTACTCTAGAACTGTCCAAAAAGTCTTTATGAATCTCAGGCAGACTAGCACATATGCATGTGGTGTTTTCCACTGTTAAATGTCTTATGCAATTGCATAATGAGAATAGTCTTTACTGCTGATTAGGCTAGGGACGCTCTCTGCTTGGGCAGTTTACCCAAGTCTGACTCGATCTCCACCATAACCCCCCTATTTATTTATGTCAACTGTCTGGTTTGGGCTTAGGGGGCAGGGCTGGGCATATCCATGTCGGAAGTGAGTGACCACCTCTTCAGGAACCATCCCGACTCCTTCAGGCCCTCCGATGGCAAAGACGCACAAGGGGAGAGAGCTGAAACACAAGTATCACCTGACCATACTGTCTTTTCAGTTATGATTATGTGATATGTAGCTGGCACAGTGCAAGAGTACAAAAACAAATGGCAGTTTGCTGCAGTGTTTGTCTTTCTGTAAAGTCTGTGTCTCGTGGTGAGTACAGCACTTCTCAGCCTTCCCCCCCACCATTAGTCCTGCATGCCTGCAGTGAGAGTGGGGGGCGTGGGGAAGTCTTGACTTTTTGAGGGGGAGGTTATTTTGATTGTTTTTACCTATCAGGTGTAAATTTCCAGGCACTCAATTCATTTTGGGCCTGCTCCAGTTTGTCTTTAGTCTGTTCCAGTTCAGCCTTCATTTTGAGGAAAAACAAGTTGATGGCCGGGTCCACCATGGATGTTCGCAGTTGGGCGGCACTGGGTTGCTGCACTTGCTTGAGGTACTGGATCTGGGTCTGCAGGATAACAGAGAAACGTGTCAGACCATGGTACAGATGTACGCCCGCTAAATGGCTAACTGTTACATATTATTTCATGCATGCATTCATCCATGAATTGTAGCTCAAGACAGCAATGTACCCAGAGCAAGTTGGTTAGTGCAGGACATTTAAGTTCTTTACACACTGGGAGCATGACAAATAGCCGATCGGAATATGTGTGAATACTGAACATCATCAAAATATAATTTGATGATGCCTTATTTATGTTGATGACTTTGGTTTATGCTTTTAAGGTGAAACATAATCACCACAAATGGAGTCAATGTGCTCATGACACACAGGGCAAACAGTTTAAATAAATGTTGATTAATCACACAAAATAAACACTACTGGTGTGTAGAACCTTTAGAATCCAACTTCTGCTTGTTCAAATTGGTTTTTGCAGACTTTCATTTCAGAATAGATGCAGGTGTCTTATGCAATGCATCTCTTAAATGTTCCATCAAGAGCAATAACCTCCTAAAAGGGGTCATCCCTATGTTCCCCAGGTTCTATGTTCCCCACTTACCTTAGGGTTTAGGGTTAGCGTTAGGTTTCTGGTTTAAGGACTTCAGTGTTTTGTACTATACAATTGTATACACGTACAGAACAAAGAATGTTTGTTTTTGTCATCTTTGTTGAAGAGTATGAGCAATTATGTTTTAGTTTATTTTATGCCAGTGTTAATTTTTAGTTGGCTAAGACTAGATAGTTTAAGTAGCCTAGGCAGGCCTGAAGTTCAATGGATTGTTAAAAAGCTTAAATCAGAATGTGCTACTAAAAGTAACACTAAGACTAAGTTGCTAAAATACTTTGTCTTACTAGAATTACTAAAATTACTAGGTTAGGTTTCTGGTTTAGGTTTATTCTAAGTGGGGAACAAAGAACCTTTTTTGCATGGTGGGGAACATAGAACCTGGGGAAGATAGGTACGCTCCCCCTCCTGACCTCCACCTTTGGTAACTCAAAACAAAATTAACTCTGCAATAATGATGAGACTTTATTGCTAGCAATCAATTTCCTTTTACCCCATAAGCATTTTTGCTTTACTTTTATTTTTTAAGTAAATGGCCCACTTTGAGTTTACAAAGAAACTCACCTTTGTAAATTTCAGCCACCATGTTGACCTCTAATATTTCCACTGAACTCATTTGATTACATTTACATACAAGTGAATGGATGCAGGCACAGGCTCACACCCCCTTTTTGAAATTAGCTCCTCGCCACTCGCCCTACACACTTCCACTCGGTTTGAGCATAGATATATAAATAATAGAGACGGTACCGGAATCCCCCTCCCATCCACTTGCATTGCGTCTCGGTTATTTATATATCTATGCTCAAACCGAGTGGAAGTGTGTAGGGCGAGTGGCGAGGAGCTAGTTTCAAAAAGGGCCACAGTCTCATATTCTTCCAGACACGGTAGTACTCTGCTTTCATTCATGCTATTCTTGTGCACGCCCCCCCCCCCAGCAGTCATTTCCTCTGACCTTAACTGACTGACAGAATGCCATTTGCTGGCATTAAGTCCCTGAATGATCCACTGAACTGTCAATCTGATAAAAGCAACCCTCCACCTTTAGACTGCCGTTTATGGCACAGATTGACAAGAGGGTGTGAAGTAATGTCTCAAATAGGCTAAACTGTGAATGGTCTTAAGTTATAGCCGTAAACCTGTAACTGATCAAGAATCAAGTATGACGAGATGACACACGTTTACAGAGCATGACTGTTTACAGTATGCACTACAATGGCACTATGGACATGGCTGTGCTTTTGAAAGGGCAAACAACATTCCAGATGCCGTTTATGTACATAAAATGCTCAAGTATCCCCTTATTGAAAGGTAGATCACGGTTCATTTCCCCCCAAATGCTCTTGAAAGGAGGAATTACATAAGTTCAAGGAGCACATACCGTGCACTCTTGCATTTCCTGCTCCTTGGTGGCCAGTCGCATGACGAGGATGTTCTCTCTGCGTGCAGACTCCTGTTGCTGCTGTTTCAGCTTCTCTTCAGACTCTTTCAGACCCGTCACATCATTTGCTAAGGTGGAGAGAATAAATTCATATAGACAAAATAAAAATCACAAGATAGGAAAGTATTGTGACAGTGTGCAGTCATGGACGAGATTGAAATGGAGTGCTAAGTGTATTAAGAATATATGAAGAAACTATTACACTTACAACTAAGGTCTGCGTATTTTGCCTCCAAGACCTGGACATAAGCTTCGTGTTGTTTCCACCTATGGGGAAGAAAGCATTTCTAAACATCAGTTGCTCTGTAGTTAACACACACACACACAGACACACACACACCACACACACGGGATGTTTACCTACCTGACACACAACTCTTCCCTGGTCATGGTCTTCATGTCAGATTCACTAAGGCGAACCTGTATGAAAGAGCAAGTTAACAAAATGGTCAGATAAACAGACATAGCCCATCGTGTTTACATTACATACAACATTAGGAATCTACAGTATGATGAGATCAATACTGACCTTCTTTGGAAGAGGCTCCTCGTTAGTCATTCTCAACTCTGAAAAAGAGAACCAAAAGAAAAGTATACGTTAATTCCAACGGTCTTTCAAATAATACCAAATACAGACAGCAGCATCTTGTTGTCTGCAAGGTGAAAGCGTGGGATAATCTTCTAGGCCAGGGCAAAGGAGGGAATAAAAAATCGTCTTGGCAAGATAATCACATGCTTCCGGTGTTGATGTTGCTGGGTTAAGTAATAACGGGTAATTACAGCAGCCAGATTGTCTATATCTACTGTCTAGATACAGTGTGGATAAATGTTGCCCTGCATAGCCGCTGTGGCAGTCAGTGTTTAGCGGCTGCGGTGCACGCATGTCGGTGATTAAAACAAAGCCTCGTCCGCCCTGCCACCTGGCTGAAGGTCTGTCAAAACACTTTATTTAGAAGCGGGGTCGGTCACCCAAATACACGCTGGCGCACTACCATAATGGTTAACGGGTTTTAAATAAAACGCAAGGCAGCATGCAACTTTCTTGGCCCCCGTTCGCTGCTCCTTGTTATCACAAAATGGCGGTGAAGGAAAAGACTCCCTCCCTTGTGCTGGCGTTCCTTTTCCTGAAAGTATATCGGGGTCTTCGTCTCCGCTCGCGCATTAAAAATCCTAGCGTAATCAACACACGGATCACTTACCAGAGCCGTTTCCTTCGGTATCTGGAACGTCTTCTCGGCTTCGGTGACCAAAGCTGCGGCGCACGGAATCGATACAATCCGCAGTTTGGAAAGAGGACTCACTAAACGCTGTCTTGCGTCGGTGTAGTCGCCATCATCCTAGCGCGTAGAGAAAACAGATATGGCAGCTGAGCAGCCAGCTCTTCTCTGCGTCGTTGTGCCGCTGCTGCTTTGCTTTGCGGCACACGAGCATGTGTTGCCCGATATTGTGAGAGAAATAAGCACCTGGTATTTTCAAATCATCTTGATTCTTGAAATAAAAATGTGGAATATTTGGAAGATATTTTTTGAAACATTCTAACAACACAAATCTCCCTCCCTGGCACAAAACATTTTCAGATGGGGGCTAGGAAGAGATACATATTAATTTGGAGTCCATGACCAGTCCAGAACCATGACTACACTTTAATAGAAAGTTTAGAAACAAGTTTCAATTATTCCTCAAAGTAGCAGTTTTTGTATTAACTTGTGCTATCGTTGAAATTATAAATGTACCCACATTCTACATTCAGTGAAATCAAAATCAATTCAATCAATCAATCAATCAATCAATCAATCAATCAATCAATCAAATGAATCAATCAAACTACAGAAACAAATCTCTTATAATAAGTGGACATGGCAACACTGCACACGAGCTGACATACTTATAGGGGGCGGGACAAAAGACTAACAACATCATGTTATTGGTCGGTTTAGTCCTTCATATATACTCTAAGGTTTAGTCACTAAGCTAACACTAAATGTTAGTGTTAGCTTATACTCTAAGGCCTTGAACCCGACTTGTACTTCGTCGTACGAGGGCGTCGCGCACCGAAAATAGCCGGTCTACAAGCTCAAATAATACTTTCAGAATGTATTAGGAAAAACGTATTGTTCATTAAAACAATGCTATTTTCACATTTATTTATAGCCAAGATCAGTCTGATTGATTGATTGATTGATTGATTGATTTAAATTGTATTAACAGTTTGTAGAATGGGACTGTCAGTTCAAAAGTATAGAATGAAACCAGAAAAATCACTATTGTTTACACCAGGGTCCTCCATTTTCAATTCATTAGATTAGAACATTTACATACATACAAATATACACAGCAATACAGAAATCATCATAATATACCTGTACAGTTAAAAAAAACAGGGGAAAAAGTAGGGGATAGTCTGATGAGGCCAAGCGGTACCACCAACCTGATGGAATGAGTGGGAAACTATGTAAATTAAAAAGTAGGGTGAAACAATGCATCAGAAACTGTGTCTCGATAATCACACTGAAAATCGTTTAGCAATGCAATGTTATGTCATGTGTACAAACTGTCACCGTGTGACGGGTGGACTGTTACAAGTAAACGGTGATGTTGTGGAGTTGTGCCGCCCCCCTCGCGTGGTGTTACATGGTACAGCCCTACACTGTCACGTTGAAATGCAATTTCAAGGGCAGTCCCAGCTCAGCTGTGTTTGTATGAGCGTGCTGTGCTGCTACACTACATTTGAGACGAGCTGTGTTCCTTGGGTCATACAATATGCTTTGCAGAGTTGGTCAAGTACGCAGGTAAAACAAACATGAACAGCGATGTAACTATATTCTGTAGAAAGTGTCTAGTTAATTCAAGGTACAGTCATAATGTTAGCCAGAGATAGCATGATGTCCATGAACTTGAGACGAAGGCATGTTTATTGAAACCTGGAGATGCTATCATAGCCTAGCAGGGCTAAATTAGCTTGTGGCGTTTAAACAGTCGTACGGTACACCGTACAAGTATGTTTCCACTCCAGCTTACTTGGTTATGACATGAGTGATTAAGCATTTTGTAATGACACCCGCGTGGCATGGAGAGGGGCTAGGCAGTCACTTGAGGACACCTGCTCCCATCGTATCTTGTATAACTGTTACTATACAGTGATGCAAGTTTGCAACAGTGACATTTCAGTGGTTTCACCGTTTCAGAGGTAGTTATCCGTGAGAAATGAAACACGTTTATCAAGCTGTGTGGGCTAATACATTAACATTGAAGTCAAAGAGACTCAGACCACCACATCAAGTGTTAAAGTTGCTTGCCCCCTAGCCCTGAAACATGTATGAGCATCATGTGAACCATGGCTACTTGCCCCCAAAGGGGCAGGCCTACGGCTACACAGGACTCTTAACCCTGATTAGATTGTGACTTTTGGGGTACGTTACACCACTTTTGGTGTAACACCATACAATGGCCAGTCACAGCTTTTAGAGTTGCATGGTATAATAAACATTCTCTATTTATAGTCTAGTAGGTTTTATGTTAGAAATGTTTAGTATGGATCCCCAGCATGTAGAAACTGCCGGATGCTAACTTGCATATGTTGAGCAATTTTCATAATTGGCATATGTGGCAAAATATTCAAAATTTCATCATGCTTTATGTAGCATGTGACATGTCAAACTAGGGGGTTTGCATGATGCTGAATCCATTCCAAGCATGGCTGTTTTAAGCCCAATGAGTTTTTTTTGCAAAACTAATGCTTGGAATGGATTCAGCATCATGAAAAACCCCTAGTTTGACACATCACATGCTAGATAAAGCATGATGACATTTTGAATATTTTGCCTTTAATAGGTTGTTAATGGTATGGTCACATATTATGCCAATTATGAAAATTGCTCAACATATGCAAGTTAGCATCCAGCAGTTTCTACATGCTGGGGACCCATACTCAACAGTTCTAACATAAAACGTTGGTGTACTCAACATGTCCGGGTTCACTTTTTGGCTACTAGGCTAATTCTATTTTTGGTTAACGAAACTCATCGTTCTTCAGAATTATAGAACTGCAAATCATAGACTGTGCATTCACTGTATCACGATATGTAAGATATCTCTGAAACGGCATATCGTGGAGACATTGTATCGTCTCGATGATATTTAGTTTGAAAGCGCTTGTTGGAAATCACTCAACGGTCCTCACCTGTCGGTCAAGCTACACCAGGCGATTTTGCGCGCGTGCGTATGCCTTTACTGCGCGCGTGTACAGTGCGTTTGGATAGGACCAATATATGTCAATGATACCAGCTACACCAGACGCACGGATACCGCGGGCCATCCTACACGACTACGCGTGCTCTAAAAATAGGATCGGTTCTCATTTTTTTACGTGCGTATGCCCCCTTGCGCGCGTATCTATATATCCTCCCGGAAGGTCCCGCACGAATCCGCCGCGCGCCACAGATCTGGTGTAGCCGGGGCATTTTGTGCGCGCAGTGCGCTTACGTCAAACGCACACATGCCCGGTGTAGCTTGGCCGTGAGTACCACATGTTTAGAAATTGCGCATAATGCAGGAGGCAGCACTTGTTTCATTATTGAAAATGAGTCATTCCAAAGTAACACAAAAAAATCACCTGCATGGTGATGGAATTTATTTACAGAAAGTAGCTCATAAGTCATAACATGTTGACGGTGGACAAAAACTTGACGGATACAAAGAGGATAACCCAAGCTTTCCATACAGCTGCAATATTGGGCAGTTTAATGTAGTTTAATACAATCCCATAAGACTTTTCAGTTTCAATAAATGGGCTGTCGTGTTGCAACTTAAATGTCAGATACTAGCATTATAGCGTCTTAAGTTACAAGTTGTGGCTATAGTAGTGTACTAGTGTTATAATTCCACACTTGTCTTTGTTTCAGGTGCACAGCCAGCCTGTGTCAAACATTAAACCAGGTTACTGCATCAAGGCAGAAGCACACGCTACCTGACCTGACCTATGACTATGGTGCCTTGGAACCCCACATCTGTGCTGAAATAATGCAGATCCATCACAGCAAGCACCATGCCACTTATGTCAACAACCTCAACGTCACAGAGGAGAAGTACCAGGAAGCACTTGTGAAGGGTACAAACTAAGGGCTCAAATTATGTTTTAAATCAAATGTTAACGGGGTGGAGGTGCTTGTGTTCTTGTGCTAATACCCAATTACCCATTGATGTGTTTGGTTCCTACTCCAGGTGATGTAACGGCACAGGTTGCCCTGCAGGCCGCTCTGAAGTTCAATGGCGGCGGCCACATCAACCACACCATCTTCTGGACAAACCTCTCACCAAATGGTGGAGGGGAGCCACAGGGTGAGGTTGCACGCACCATCTTTTAGTCGTTTCCATGAAAAGGGAGATTGAAAATGGTGCAAAAAATACAGGATAGAAATGGGTAAACTTGCATGCATGTATACAGATGGAATGTAGTAGTAGGTATGTACATGCTGTTTAGAACTTGTGCATATGCAGGTGTGTACATAAATGTGCCACCATGAGGTAATAAGATTAGCTCATTCATTGAATTTACAATTTAGATCACTTGCCATCTGTAGGCTGAGATCTCTGATAATCTGTTCATTAACTGGCTGAGCATTACTTGCCCCTGAAATGTCATTTTGACATGAATTGACTAATAATATTTGTTCTTTAAAGTTTACACATTCCCTTTACACATTCCCATTGCAAGACATTTCAAAATTCTGTTTGGAAAAGGTTTCTGTTTTCGGCATGGTTTCGGGTTTGAAGCAGTGTTTGTATTTATATCAGTCCCGTCATGGGAGAAGGAAAAAAAAAATTGTACACGTGATGTGGAAGTCTTTTGCGAGGAGACAAAAACCTGTAGAGACTAGACTACACTTGATGTGCTCTCGGAGCACTCCTCCAAAAAGCAAATTACCAATTGGGGCATAACCATTTCTGGGTCAAGCTGGTGTGTGTGTGTGTGTGTGTGTGTGTGTGTGTGTGTGTGTGTGTGTGTGTGTGTGTGTGTGTGTGTGTGTGTGTGTGTGTGTGTGTGTGTGTGTGTGTGTGTGTGTGTGTGTGTGTGTGTGTGTGTGTGTGTGTGTGTGTGTGTGGGGGTGGGGGTGGGGGTGGGGGTGTGTGTGTGGGGGTGTGTGTGGGCTCTATGCAGCCAACACTTCTGCGTTCAGTTTGGGCCGCCGGAACGCTTCCGGTTGGCAGCTACTCATTCACTGTGACCGTACGGTCGTGTAGGATTAAAGTTCAGTACTTTAAACCACACTATTTCATTTGATAATGTGTCATAGTTTGTATTATTTGTGTTGCAACAGAGTTGTTACCGGTGTTATAAGTGACTTTGGTCTTGTTTTTCAGTAAAGTTGCTTGATAATATTGACAGTAGTTGCAGGTTTTGGTTTTTTTGGGCTTGTTTCTAAAGTGTAGTTGCTTATTTAGGATTGTTTCCTAATGTTGTTTAAACCTGTGATTCTGTTCAAACATTGTCATGAAGGACCCCCATGTATTTGTGCACACGGACCCCCATCTGAAATGTTTTGGGCCAGGTTTTTATTTGTAAAACTATTTTGGAAAATATCTGATCTACAAGCTCACAACGACGCACTGTGAGCTTGGCAGCTTGCTATTCTCAAGTAGCTGCCGCGATGTATAGTCTTAGTAATAAATATTAAGTATATAGTTTACTTATTGGGACATTACACTGCTCTTGATTGGTGACTTTAAAAAAGTTATGGAAGCATTTGCCTATTACAAGACATGCAATGCAAACCATTCAAACGTTAAGGTCTTTCTTTGTGCTGTAGGCTCCAAACGGTTATCTCTGCCCTGCAGGATGGGAACGTGTTATCTCAACAAACTCTTCACATCAGTATACATACTGTAGAAATAATACCACACTTCTTTGTAGCATCCTTGTAAAATCGAATGGCTAAAAAAAGCTTAAGGGACATTTCACTGCTGGAAGAAACTGCAGTCACTCAATGTTAGTTAGTTAGTATTTGTAGTAGGTGGGCGGCTGTGGCTCAGGAGGTAGAGCAGGTCGTCCAATGATCCCTGGGTTGGAGGTTCGAATCCTGGCTTCTCCTGTCCACATGTCGAAGTGTCCTTGGGCAAGACACTGAACCCTACATTGCCTCCAATGAGTCGGTCGGCGTGAGCTTGCCACCATTGGTGTGTGAATGTGAGAAGTGAGGACGCTGGCGTCGACTGTTCGCCGCTTTACCTCCCAATGTATGAATGAATGAACCATTGTAAAGTGCTTTGAGCACTTGGAAAAGCGCTATAAAAATGCAATTCCTTAGTTAACAGTAGCATAATTTGGAATTTTCACCCTATGGCTAGACAAATAATGTAGTCTGTGTTTGACTAGGGTTTGACTAGATTGCTGAATTCCTACAATGCCCATAATGCTTTGGTGCACTGCTCCTCCTTGTGAAGAGGGGGAGGCTTGTCTTGCACTGCATCCAGACAGTGGAGTCACGAAGTTGCCATTAAGCCGTGAGCGGCAGGAGTCTCTTCTGGGTTTTTAAGACACCTGGTGGATGGAAATGAAGCTCCACCCACACGGCAACTTGCAGAATCGGCCAGAAAACCGGAAACTCTTTCCCAACGCTGCACATTGCCACAGGCTTTTGGCATCCTCGTGACTCCAGTCCACAGTCTGGAAGCACCCTTACAACATGTAGTCCAGGAAATAAGTGAGACCTGTGACATCACAGACACTTAGAAATACTAAAATATCTAAAAACACATACAGTATTACACACACACATCAAAACTCCAGGAAAGTGTTTCTTGTGTCCTAAACATTAAAATAAGATCTGGTTTCAAAAGGGGTGAAGTGGCCCTATAATCTTCTAAAGTATTTCTTTTTTTAATGTCAACTGATCAGCTCAATAGTTGTATGTATTGCTTTCGTTGGCATTGTGCAGGGGAGCTGATGGCAGCCATTCAGAGGGACTTTGGCTCCTTCCAGAAGATGAAGGAGAGGATGTCTGCTGCTACAGTGGCAGTACAGGGCTCAGGCTGGGGCTGGCTGGGCTACGAAAAGGAGAGTGGCAGGCTCCGCATCGCTGCTTGTCCTAACCAGGACCCTCTCCAGGGAACCACAGGTCAGTTTCTAATAGCAATGCCACAGTAAATGTGGCAGGCCATTGTTCTGCATCAATTTCCCTTCACTTATGGGTCATGTTATACAGAGTTTTCAGTGGTCTGTTATATGGATTTCTTCGTTCTGATCCACAGCTCTTATTCCCCTCCTTGGTATTGATGTATGGGAGCATGCTTACTATCTGCAGTACAAGAACGTCCGGCCTGACTATGTCAAAGCTATCTGGAACGTCATCAACTGGGAGAACGTTACTGAGCGTCTCCAGAATGCCAAAAAGTGAACTGTAAATCCTTTAAAATGTCCCCAGCTGACACTTTCTAGGGGTAAGAGCATGTTTGAACTGGGTCTATTATAAGAATTTGTTTAATCCTGAGAGGTGGCCTTTACTGGATCAAGACAATGCAAAGTGTAAAAAAAAACAATATCCACAAATAATTTAGGGGAAATTATACTTTATTGACATTTAGATACTATCTTGTAATTGGTGTGGTTGCCTGTAGAAAGCAGACTATTGTTATTGCACTCCAGCACTTAAATTGTTTAAAAACAGGAAAATCGTGCAATAACTCTATTCTCCCCTCCGATTGGCCAGCGGTTCGGAACTGCGTATGTGACATGCCCAACTCAATATTCCTATAGAGATAGGCAACCACACTCGTAATTCCGCAGGATTGCATCTTTCTAGTTGTCAGTGTTACTGACTCATGGTCTTTCATGTGAAACATAGTAGGATTAAAAAGAGAACGCGCAAATCTGACCCAGTTCCGTCTGCATCCCCTGGACTTTCCTTGAAACGCACAAATATATCTTTCACAGCGAGGCTGGCTTTTCATAATAATGTGGTGACCGTTGTACGGTAGTTGATGTTCACATCCAGAATGCATATTCAATCTGCTGAGCTATGTTTGTCATAATGGTTGGCACTAATATCAGTTTAAGTCACTGAGAATTAGTTTTTGTCTGTATTATAATAAAATATAGGATTTCAATTAAACATTTGTTTGTTTTGGACTTTGGTGTTCACTCTCTTAAAACTTAAGACGGTTGTAAAGGGAAGGCGAGGGAAACCATACGTTATACAGTCAACGTGAAGTTACCAGTGAGGGTCAAGGTTTTTGGCAAAGTATTGTATTATAAGTGGCATATCAAGGAAATAAAGAAATGTGTCACTTAATAGAAACTAAATTGAAAGTCTTATTTATCAGATGGTCTCCAGATGCATGATAACCTATGTAGAACACTTCATGTCTAAACACTGGATAACTGTAAGGAATTAACTTTATTTCAATCTAATGCAAATGCTCTAGTCTCTCCTCATAGATCACTGGAAGTATACCATGTAACCAAAAGGTGGCAGTGTTCTCCAAAGAATTATACTTTGGCTGCACACCAGAACTCTGAGTCAAGTGTATACTCAATGATTAATGACTTAAAAATCAGCAGAATGTTTATGGCATGGGATCATACAGTAATAAAATCCCCTGTTGCCATGTACAGTATTGTCTCACTTAGTGGTCTCAGTTTGACTACATTAGTTTGTATAACCGCTTCCAAAGAAATACTTTACATTTGCATTATATTAATGGATATGGTGCATATCTTTAACTATCTTTTTTTTTTTTAGACTTTTTATAAGATTTAGTTTTCTCACTTAACCAGCACAGTACTGTTAAATGTTGCTTTAAATAGTTAGATATATGCCTTGCAGTCAATTGTGCTCATTTATAGAGAAATGTTAACAAGGCCAATGTTCCTCAATTTTCTGCATCAGTAAGCAGACTTTTATTTCATCAGTAGTTTGTCTAACATCTGCACACAAACCATTCATCACAGCTCTTTCTAACTGTTATGTGCTCTCAGATCCTATCAAACTTCTCTCAAATTTAATTTCAGCCATTCGGCTCCCCAGTTAACAATTCTCACCAATCGGATGGCCAATAGGAAGTTTGGATTCCAGAAGTCCCAGTGTCATCTTTTACTTTTCGTCATGAAGTGCAGCCACACTGTCCTGTGCAGTGATCAGACTTCATACTGTGATTTACACCTTACAGTGCGTTTTAACAGCGGGCGAGCATTGGCCGACACATCACCCAATCGCCCGAAAAGATGAATTATTTTTGTCTGGCTGTCGCCCGCTGTTAAAATGTACTGTTACTTTGACTGGAGACTTGGTATCAGTTGATTGCCTCCGTGGTGGGAGTTTTGGTGAATATAAAGTAGTTCCGGTAACTTGGTGGGGGTCTGGGGGCCAAGCATTAAAAATAAATTAATACACAACTAGTCATTTGTATCGTTTACCTTATTCTGTTTCTTCGGGGGAATACTAATACATTATTACAAATATATTAGTAATAACATTTGCAGACAAGCTTTGACAACTTCATTTAGTGACGTTTGATTTTTTTTCTGCCAGCCTTTGAAATCATTTTAACAGAAGTCTCCCCCCTCGGTAGCCTAAATGTGGCGTGTCCTACTTTTCCTCTGTTCAATCTGGGGAGTGCCAAAACGTATTTCCTTCTTCCACAAGTCTTATAAAGAGGAATGAACTCACTCAGGATGCAGTTTATCTAACCTCTGGAAGGAATGAAGGGCAAGATTTCTCAGCCAGAGTTTCACTCTTACCAAATCACTGCCATTGTCTCTTTTTCTTTTTCTGTGTGTGTGTGTGTGTGTGTGGACATGGACATGGACATGTAAGCAAGCATGCATGCATGCATGCATGCATGCAGAAATATTCGGAATTTAGATCTGAGGCCGATTCTAAAAACGCCTCCTAAAATCTAACAAGGTTTTCTGAAAATCTTCAATTTCTTAAAAAATAAATACAAAAATGACGTTGCTATATGAGACAGAGGGTGCAGCCGGCATTTAAGGTAAAACAACGTATAGGTTACACCAGGTCTAAATGGGTTAATACAAGGCCCACTGTTGTTTTCAGTGGGTGCACACAAGAATTCGATGGAATCTCGCGTGTGGCTTTGTCTCATCCATCTTTTCAGTTTTATGGCAAGAGCAGGAAAGTGCAGGCCGATCACATACTGTGATAGTTTTATGTTCCCATGTAAATTATGGCTTGGATACACCACCACACAGTTGTGTTTTCCTTGCATAAAAATGTTAATGTTACTCAGCTTTTCAAAGATAAATGTAGGGTGGCCCGAGGAGAGAAAAACATACCAGCTCTCAAAAATAAACACTTGTATTACTTATTCAGACTTCCTGAAGTGCTGCCATTTCTTTTCAGTCTCTCGTTGACTTTGGGTCCGAACAGTAATTTCCCCTAACATTTTGGTAGTGTATTATTTATGGTTGGGTTGTCTTGATAAAGGTGTTTGTGAGCCACGTAGTCGGAATGGAGGTGCTTCGGATTGCCACTCGAAATAAATCAATGCAGAGGTCATTGGTGTATCTTTGTTTCTTTGAAGGACAAGTTTGGCAGCTCACACAATGATAGACAGACAGAAATATAGTTCTTCAAGAACTATATTTCACAATAAGTCACTCCTTTCGCAATAAGTATCTGTGGTGAAAGTCACAACATCATGACATCAACTTCAGATCAACTGCAACCCAAAAGCTTAACCCTAGTGTAGTAGCTGGCTTAATCAGAACGGGTTTATAATCCCTACAAAAGGGTATCCTGTCTTGCAACCAGTGTAAAATGCATTACGCCCCATGTTCCATACAAGCTGTCACAATCCCACTTGAAGTGGAAAACTATTCGAAATGGAGTGGCAACAAAACGGAGGTAAGACTTTCCAGCTTTGGTTGTTCCTGGCAAAGAGGGGCAATGGAGCTGCATACAAGGCACCCATTTGGTTCTGAGTTTTAAGTGCTCTGAGAAGGAACTCCACAGGGCACTGAAGTGCCAGAAACTAGACGTTTCAGTGGGACTGGACTGGCTAAATGCATGCCCATCCCTGCAGCTATTGTGAGTGGGCAGTTCTGTTTTTCATGGTGACTGAGAGGGCTTGACAGGCAGAGAAGGACCTACAGTACACAGTATGCAGAGAACAGTTACATTTCTTTGATTCTTTTTTAGGCATTGCTTTGCTTTATTTTAGATAAGATACTGTTGACGCACAGGAAGATGAGTGGAGATATGGGGAATGACATGCAGCACTGGTGTCTGACCTGAGTGACCCCTCTGTATTTCTGCATGTGCAATATTTCTTAGTCTACCGTAGTCCGATGCTGGTCCTACACCACATATTACCAATATTTTGTCAACCTGCATTTTCAATCTGAAAAATTGTATTAGAATTTAGTTTCTATTTCAAAACTTAACTAATAAAAAATTACACATCTTTGATAGATACAACATTTTAATGAAGTAAACTTGAATTATGAAAAGAATATGAATTATTCAATGAACAAGCAAATAAGTGAACAACGATAAAATTAACGGAACTTAATTTTATTTAACCACTCAAGAGAAAGGAAAATCTTTTACACACAAAGGAAACAGAATGGGCGATGACATTTTGACCATTGAGTAAGAGCCTGCCTGCTTGTTCAAGCGATAAATTGAATTGAACCATCAGGTCAAAATTCGTGTCATCCTGTGTCTAGGTGAGACATGACCTTTGATACGATCTAAATGTCTCAATAGAAGAGCAGAGAGACAAAATACAAGCACCCCATTTTAAAAGTTATTTGGGAGACAGGTGCATATTTGAGACTATTCTTGATATATTGGTCAAACTGATATATCGGTCAGGCTCTAATGTGCAATGGGTGCACGTGGCTATGATATGAGAGACAGAGAAGTAGACAAAACATGCACACATTCAGAAGAGAATAGAGGGGTAGAGTTGGGAAAAGAGAGGCGGGAGGGTGTGACTACACACTACAGTATATGGCTTCTTTTCAGCAGTTACGCAAGTGGCTAAACTCACGAGTATAACAGCATTTGAAGGACTGTGTGGACATCATTTGGGCAGGAGAGTGATGAGGACTTGCCACATGACTAAGGTCATTTGGGTTTACATGGGATCCATCCAGGCTTGACAAATCCACACAGAGATCAAGGCACTTCAAATATCTGTCTAAATGTCTCCTCTCCCATCACAGCACTATAAATGAAAAGATAGATAACTAGATAGATAGATAGATAGCTAGAGAAAGAGAAATGTGGCAGATGCTCCAGGCCACCATGATCCTTCTGTCTATATATATAAAAAAGGAGAGAGATTTATATTTGTAAAACATCAACTCCGGACAAGTTTATGGATCCGTTTACAAGCTTGTGAATCATGTCCATGGGGCCAGCCTTAAAGCTTTGCAATTTAGATAACCTCATCATTCAAGGTGGCCTAGGATTGATTGATTGTGTGTGTGTGTGTGTGTGTGTGTGTGTACGTACAAGTGCATGTCCAGTTTGTCCACATATCTGAACAAGTCAGCGCGGCTGTGTTTCCTCTCTTTTTTCTCTCTTCTCTCTCCCTCCCTCTCTCTCTCTCGCTTTGCCTGTTTCTTGGCCTTTAAATCTGGAGTGGCCTTCCCCAATGCTGTATTATTCATTTTGGCAATTAAGCCTGCTGGATCTTCAGAGGATAATCCCCTTGGATTTAATCAAGAGGAGAGAGTTCTTCTGGCATATGGTATGGGCCCTCCTCCTCTGGACTCGGAGCTCCTCAGCAGATCCTCTTTGGCCGAGCCCTCAGGATGTCAGAGGGAACTGGAGAGATCCTGGAGGACACTCACAGACAGGATATCTTAAAGGTTCCCATGATGCCATAAGGGTGCTGGCACTCACAGCAGACTGTACTTCCTGTCTGGGAGGGAGCTGTATTCCTGCTGTCATGAGGATCCACGTGCACACCACACACGCAGTGCTTGGTCCGCTTTCAACTGCAACAGGAGTGAAATTAATTCTGCAGAGCGCTACGATTTAAACAGGTTAGGATCCACATTATAAAAATGTTGTTGATGACTGAGTAAATCGAGTTAACCATGCTTCACAACCATGGAATAAAACCCAGAGAATGCGATTTGAAAGCAATGTTACACAAGTCATGCCTGTCTAGTCGTTATTGGCATAACTACATTTATCTGTCTGTCTCTCTTCAACACCTGTACCTGGTATCTGTGCATGTGCGATGAGTCGATGACAACACAGAAGCCTTGGGGTACAGTACACAACCGTATATAGTTTCTTCCATGTCCTTTGTAGTGTATATGGAGAGTACATCTGCTTCTGAGTGATTCTACTGTATGTAAAGCACAGATCTCTGACAGAATATTGGCACTGTGTGTGGGGCCATAATACACATTGCTTGCCTAATAGGATTTAGCAAATGTACAGGGAATATTTGGAAATGATTAATCTGCAACAGGAAGCTCAAGGAATGCAAAGAATGAGAGAGAAGGCAGTGTCTGTGTCCATTTTATTCCCATATAGACCCATGTACAGTAGGCCCTCCCACCTATATGTTGCACTGCCGATCCAACTGATATGGCCATATGAAGATCTCTGTATCCGTCAGTCCTTGTCTGTTTTAGGCCCATCAGTATCTGTCAGTCCTTGTGTCATAAGTCCCATAGCCTTATGCATGTATACGCATGGGACTGGGGATATCATATAGCACAATGGACCTAAACTATCAAATCCATCAAAGTAAAAGTGACAAAGGACCCACATGTCAAAAAGGCTGGTATGGTCCATTACTAAAGACTTTGCATGGTCCGTTAAAAAAGACACAAGCAAAGCAAAATATATCTTTGATATCACTGATGGTATCCATTAAGCTCAGACATTGTGCTGTTTTGGTATCCTGATCAAAGTTACATGTTTGGGAGTGCATGTGAGGTGGAACAAGATATAAAATATATTACCAATTGTACATCTGCCAACACACTGAGCTGCGTCTGCAGTTTTCCCCTCTTAACCTTCACCAATACAGTATGGAAAACTGGCCGTGCTTGCAGCAGCAGACTTTCCTTTTTTTCCGAGGGCAGTGGAGTGAGGCAGAATCTTCTTCAAATTGGAAAACAGACTCCTTGACAGATGTACTTGCAACAAAGATGAGAAAAAAAGAGTGAGGTGAGGTCATGTTAGTAACAAGATGCCTCTTGACTGAACATGGAATAAAACAGGTGTTTGTCCTTAGGATGCACTGATTGTCTAGTTAGTATATCATTTTAGGCATTTGGCCGACAGCCTTATAGAGTGAGTTACATTGAATGAGCACTGACTTGCTCGAGTGAATTGCTAAAGCGCCTGTGATATGAGTTACTGTAACTGTACATGATTATTGATGGACAATCACTGGCTTTTATGGGGATGAAACATTGATAGTTTTTCCGTTAGGGATGGATTCTTGCGTTTCGCATTAGTTCCGCTTCAATTCATTCCACCATAATACATCATTATAACAGTAATGTCCAATTGCATTCTCAGGTGTTATATTTCAGCAACTGCAAAGCGTCACATTATATCCACCATAAAAATAAATGTGCTATCCAATAGTCTCAACAATCTGGATAAATTGTTCTCTGCTGTCTTCGTAATTCAGTCATAATGAGACCCATGATGAGATGAAGTCATTGGACATCCCCTCTGGACAGAAGAGACACTAGGCTATATTTTTCTCAGTGTCCGTCTCAATCCATCTTTCTGGTCTGCTGTATGTCACCCTCGGACTAAACACAGCAGACTGGTGTGCATATGGAACACTGGGAGCGATAACCAGCAGTGGAAAAAGTGACGGGTTCATGGCAGAAGGTATTTTGAAAAGACACGGAGAGAGAGTTGGAGTGAGAAGACATTTTCACCTCCTCTCCAGTGGTAGACCAACCCACCCTGGACCCACCCATCCCCAATGCTGGAATTAAAACATAATATTTGCTGTAGTTGTACAGTAAAAGTGTACAAACTGCTCTCTTGCTGAAATAAATTATATTCCATTTATATTTGTGTAAAATAAATAAAGACCATGGAATTGCTTGGATGAATAAGACATGATTTGCTTGCCTGCTAGCGGTCCCTAAATGCTCTACTGCTCCTTATAACGAACCAGACCAATGTGTACAATTACTCAATTACCTTCAAGTGTAAGTCTTATGGCAGAATGGTTACAAGTTAGGGTTCCGAGTGACTTTAGTAATAAACAAAACTACTTAGCTACTCACCGAAGGCTGTTTTATGTTGTTGAAAGTCTATTCTCCAGGGTGGGAAGCCTCTCAGGACCCCACCTTCTCTGTATAATATACTTTTTGGGCAGAAAATAAAATATTTTATTTAGAGCAACCTGGCCTTTGGGCAATGGGTAATTTTTTTAGATCTGTAGAGGGCACTCTAAGGGCTCGACCAGGAAGTGGGCATGGTTGACCTTCCTGTAGTGTAGGTGCATGTTTGACTGGCGTCTAATGTGGAAGTCGACTGCCTCATATGGAATTTAAGCCAGTAGTAAAGCACTGTTTGAGAAGCCATTCGATAACCACTGTAACAAACTATTCCCAACCAATGAACCAAACTAAACTGAGCTGAGCTGTGAGTGACCAGGACGCCGCTATTGGGTGACACTGAGAGATGACCATGCTGGCCAAGACGTAACATGAAAGGTGAGGTTTAGCCACACTGATTACCTTCTGAATCAGAATCAGAATCAAACCTGTGATTCATGACAGGTTTCCAAGGTAATCTGGTTCAAATATAGCATTTAGCTTGCATGACTTGGTTAGCATATCATTAGTGGTCTTATCACATCTTTTGCTGGGAGAATTGTTGAGAGGGGAATTGTTTAGTATTACCTGACTGTTTATGCCTATAGGCCTGTGTAGCCGCAATTTGCAAATTGCAACACTAGATTTTTTTATAATGGGATGAATCTAGAGTTGCAATACCCTCCATTGACATCCCATTGATACAAATTGCATTTCCGATCTGCTTGCATTAAACAACGTTAAACTCGCCAACATTGCAGATGTAGGGAAAGCTTAATTGAATTATCCTCTTTCAAACCTCAAAGTGTTTGTTTCATAAAAATCCACCGTAGACATATTATCACTATCAGCTACTTTCTGTCAAGAAATTCTGTGCAGGTGATTCTTTTTCTAAGTGTTGGGGTTTGGAAGCGCTTGTCGAAGTCACTGAATGGCCCTGCGTACCACCTGTTTCGAATTTTCACATAATGGAAGAGGCAGCAGCACCACCCGTTAATAAAAACGAGTGCTTCCAAACTCCAACACTAAATATCACGGCACAGAAGTTCTTGACAGAAAGTAGCTCATAACATGTCTACGGTGGATTTTTATGAAACAAATGCTTTGCGGTTTGAAAGAGGATAATTCAAGTTTTCCCTACAGCTGCAATGTTGGTGAGTTTAAAATCATTTAATACAAGCAGATCGGAAATGTAATTTGGATCAATGGGATGTCAATGGAGGGCATTGCACCTCTAGATTCATCCCATTATTAAAAAATCAGACCCGTCTGAAGTGAGTGGTGCTGTACTGTACTTGTGCTGTACGTACTGTACAAGTGTGTGTGTGTGTGTGTGTGTGTGTGTGTGTGTGTGTGTGTGTGTGTGTGTGTGTCGTACTGTGCAACAGTGACACTTGGTGGTGAACAAACGCTATAACACTATTTTCGTGCTCGGATAGACCCAGCCACCCAGCCAGGGACAGACCCAGGGACACACATAGGAGTGGTTGCACCACTCGAAAATCTAGTGTTGCAAATTGCGGCTAAGGCCTGTGTATTTTGCCAGTTCTTAATCTCTCTCTCTCTCTCTCTCTCTCTCTCTCTCGGCCTATCCCAACAGCTCACAAATGTTGCTGCTGTATTTGCACATTGTTGTACTTCAGCTTCACACAGCAGATTTGTTTTTCAGAGTTTTCTTTTTCTATTAGTCATGTTTTCAAACTCTCTTTTGGTGTTTGTAATACAGTAGGTGCGGAGTACGTGTCTCTGATGCCGTGGTGCAATAGGTACGGTAGCTCAGTTTCCACCACAATTTGTGTGCAGTTGGTGCTCTCTCTCTCTCTCTCTCTCTCTCTCTCTCTCTCTCTCTCTCTCCTTAATGGATGCGACCATTGCAAGCCTGTATTTTCATTGGTTTGCTGGTCAGATCAGATCTTGTTTTCACAGTTTTAATATTTGATAGATTGCTGACTTGTTATGAACCCGCCCGCCCTCGACTTCTCTTGGTCTGTCTGTCAGTCAGTTTGGCTATGACACTGGTCCAGATTGAAATCCCCCCAAAACATAGCTTTCCCCACAGAAGCCACATTTGTAGTTCTTAAGAGACTCAGGGGGAGAATCTACGGAGGTGAAAGGCACCAAGCCAGCTTTCCCTCACCTCTCCCCTCTGGATTCACTTGCAGGCCCTCTGGAAGCCTGTTCGGGATGATGGGACCCGGTCTACTGTCTAAGAATGTAGGGTTTAAGTGGTTATAGTAGATGGTTTATTGTGTCACAAAGATATTTTAGCAATTTTTTAAAATGTTTTTCGCAAATAATGATCTACCCAAAATTGAGCCGCCTCGTTGAAAATTGTGTGTGTGTGTGTGTGTGTGTGTGTGTGTGTGTGTGTGTGTGTGTGTGTGTGTGTGTGTGTGTGTGTGTGTGTGCGGGTGTGCGTGCGTGCGTGTGTGCGTTAGTGTGTGCGCGTGCGAGAGATTCTCTTTGCCAGGGGATTTTCCATACTCACGGCTGACGGCTGTATCTAGAAACAGATGCAATATTGGCAGTATGACCCGTAGACTGAGCTATAGAAAGTTTTAGAAAAATAAGCCCTCAATGAAATCCAGTCTAGCTGTCCCAACTCATTTCATAGCACTCAACCTCTTTCTCACTGCAGATCCCCATTTTAAAATTGCCGGCCCTCACTTCACGAATAAAAGCCTAATTTATATATTGTCGCACGACAGCTGCACTTGATGAATAATAATCGACTTTCAAAGTTTGTATGCATTATGATTTACTCTGTCTGTCTGTCTGTCTGTCTGTCTGTCTGTCTGTCTGTCTGTCTGTCTGTCTGTCTGTCTGTCTGTCTTTTTAACATGCTTAACCACTTAAGCCCTTCTATAGGCTCTTGGAAATAACCAATCTACAAGCTGTCAATGCCTCACATTGCAATGCATTATTGGCCTGTAGATTTGCTAACTTAGGAGAAACAAAATCACTTGGGATGCCATGCCAGCCAGGGTGAAAGTGGTTAAGTCCACTGGATTTCTTGTGCTCTAATAGTCTTATTATTGATGCTTTTGATGAAAGAAGCCAATTAATTTCACACCTCGAGTCTCCGACAGTGTGTACGACCATGTCATTCTTTAGACAGGGCATTTCTGGGGATCTGTGGTTTAAAGTGAGTTCACACACTGCATTGATGGCATTTAGAGAGGAAAGATTTAGCTATAATTACTCCCCCCCCCCCCCCCAGACTCTCATCATTCATGACCCCCCCCCGTCCCCCCGTCTCTCTGTGTCCATGTGAGGTGGTCCAGTGTGAGTGTAAGTCTTTAAGGCAGCATGTGAATGAGCTCATCCTCATGCACATGCGGCAGCGTTTTAACAGCTGAGACACAGCAGCCTCGGCGCTCCCCAGGGGTTACGACCCACACGTGCGCAAGCCGCATTACATACACACCCGCAGAAACGCAGCTACGCGTGCACACGCATCATGCACACACCTGTGTATGCATTGCACACACACAGGCGAGCACGCTCTAATTACTTTCATACCGTTGATTTTTCAAGGGGTTCCTTCGAAACACCAAAACAAAATATATGCCTTCACTCCACGGCAGAAGTGTTTGTACTCAGCATTACATCATCATGTTCACGCTTAGTTAGGAGCATACGGTTATGAGCACATTATGGACAGAACTTCAAAGCAAGCATCTACTGTGTGTGTGTGTGTGTGTGTGTGTGTGTGTGTGCGCGTGTGTGTGTGTGTGTGTGTGTGTGTGTGTGTGTGTGTGTGTGTGTGTGTGTGTGTGTGTGTGTGTGTGTGTGTGTGTGTGCGTGCGCGCACATCTGTGTTTGTTTATTAGAGATATGAAGATGGAAACCAATGATTCGTTATTGGCAGACACAGAACAAACACAAATATTAGGTATAATAAACATACATAAAGAGTTGCGTGCAGAAAAATACAACATTTTCCTAACCCAAGTATCCATTTGATATCCTTGAGTCTACAGTTAGTGGGAACAAATCAAGTAATCACCCATTGGTAATGTGGTATACTTAATGAACTGTGAGTTGACGCAGTATGTCAACGCCACGTGTCGTGAGCTTGTAGATCGGCTATTTTCTGTGCACGGCGACGGCACGCAACTAAGTATAAATCGGATTTAAGTGCCAGGCCTACTGTGTTTACGAGTCCACATAGGCTCCCTGTCAAAGTTCACTGGAAAGTGGTATTGAAGTGTTCATAATAAACGTATTACACTGTGCTCCTTCTGTCCTCCTTTCTCCCGTGCTTCCGTCTGCTGGCTCCAGTATGGCTCCACCTTGGCCAGCCAGCCAGCAGGCTCAGGCAGCTACTCATGTGATGTGACTTTTTCCATCCATGGTGGTGGGAGAGAGAGACGGCCAATCAGCCAGCATGGAGGGAGACCTGCACACTCTCGCAGCATCTTCTGGCCCTGACAGTGAGGATGTTTTTTAATGCCCGGTGATTAATAAGACATTAAGTAATATATCGCTCTGGAAGGCACTTCAGGAAACTGCGTTCTAATTTTTCCATGTATGACTTCCCCTGGTATTAGATGGCTTTTCAAGATGTGGTGTGTTTTTTTGTTTTTTTTTAAAGAGAGATTTAGTGGTGTTAACACAGACGCGGGGAAGGAGGAGAGAAATGCATTTAATATATTCAATCCCTATAGTTTCAGATTCGTGACACTCAGGAAGCATGGATCAAGCATTGCTTCCAGTCATTGTGTGTATGCGCACGTGCGTGCATTAGTACTGTATGCACATCTGTGAGGATGATTATGCTACATGCCGGCATTCCGAAGCCCGCTATATTCCGACGCATCGCCATTCCGACTCACCACATTACTAACCATGTCCCTAACCCTAACCGCACACGGAGGCCATGTAGTCGGAATGTCGGTGCGTCGGAATGCCACTCTGGGCAATGGGCACAAATCAGTTCAGTTCACAAGTCAATTATGAATCATAAATGATGATACCTGTCTGAGTAGGACAAGACCGATGTACTCGCTATGCAGCTTTAACCCAGATGGCGTCTTTGTTTTGCTGTTTTCCTGCTCTGTCTGGCTGGCTGCCTCTCTGTTTTTCTCAGCCACTGGGAGTAGAGGTCTATGGTCAGGTATGGTATCAACATTAGATGATGCAAGAGAGAGTCAGAAAATTAAAGTAAAATAAAGAGGAAAACAAAAAGAGAGTCCAAGAAGCCAAACAAGTGAGGCGCTGCAGGTATGATGCAAATGCCAGAACTGCCACAAGGTCAGAACGTTTAGATGTTTAACGACTTAAGCCCTTTAGATGTAGTAACCTGGCCCTGAGTTGGCTCTGTACTTGGACTCTTTGCCAATAATAGCTGATTTACAAACAGCTAATGTTCTCCCCAAAATATGTATGTTGTGGTTCAAGCGCTTAGGTTTTAGGTGTTCACTATGTACACTATCTGTGACTGCATGATAACAGACCTGACACGATTCTGAACTGACCATCTGGTGCAAGTTAAAATAAACACTAATAGATAATTGCAACATTGCACTGGAGTCAAGTCTGGTTTTGGCTGATTGATTTTGAGGCAGCACAGACTGGAGGAGTACCACTCACAAGGCCTAACAGGCATGGGTGGATTCCAAAAGAACAACGCAAATATTCCACCATCATCTAACACACTGCCAGGGGAAATTAGCAAGCTTGTCGCTCTACTGTTCTCAGTTTAACAGAGAAAGAAGAGAGAGGCAGAGAGGGCGAAGGAGATGGAGAGAAAGGGAAAAGAGGAGGAAAAAAAGTGAGCAAGGAATTAAAGATAGATACAAGGAAAGAACCAAACACTTTCTATGTTCTGGTCCCATGCAGAGTGCATGTCTTCATTATATTACGTAACCACTTGTCGCCTCTGTATTTTTCCCCGTCCTGCTTCATTACACGAAAGGAGTCAATACTCGATGCTGTTGGAAACCTGCCTCATGTCTTTTTAAATTATGTCTGTCTAGTTGCACTGGTGCAATTTCACAGCTCGCATTTAAACCTGCTGCGTTTACTTCATAACAGCTTGCTTCAGTGTGATGTTGGATAAGGATTTCATATTCCAGCACACTGCCAAACACCAAGGCCTTTGCATGTCAACAGTAGAGCATGTCAAGAGGGAGATATCAAGTGTCCATCTGCAGGATGTGGTTATGATAGAACTGTCATCAGACCCCTGTGGTGTCAACCCCTTCAGAATTGAAGGAACACTTTAATTTCATTCTTTTTATTATTTATTTGAACCCTGTGTCCATATATTCGTTGTCAGTAATGTTCACTATAGGTCAGAATTTGTGTCTACTTGTTTGGTGTCTGTGGATAGCCCAAAAATCGACCTGCAGGGATTTCAAGCTAATGGAAACTACTGCCTTTCTCTTGCTGGATCGTTAGTGTGATACAATTATTGTAGCCATGTCTCTGTGTCACGTTCTTGTTCTCCCGCTGGCTTACCTAAGCCGGAATACTTCAACTGAATTGTTGTTAGGTTGTGGCAGTGACTCAGGGGTAGAGTTCGATCTCGGGCAGAGTAAGACGCCCTGGGCAAGGTCGCGCTGAGGGCAAGGTTGCGCTGAAACGAAAAATGTGTGCTAATTAGTAAGGCCGGGCTGGGCCTCGGGCCAGCCCAGTTAGGGCCCAGGTAGGGCCGGGCCTTAATTTTCGTCTCTGTTGATAACTCTA
>NC_136798.1:13365880-13478380 GCF_951216825.1 Electrona antarctica
GTTTGTCACAAGTTTGGTGCAGAATTGGAGCAACAGTGTGCCTGTGGCACCCAGGGCCCTCTGGGGCCCACCATCCACCCACCCTCTAGGCAATTTTAATCTAGGATAAAGCCATCCTTTGTGTATAAATGTTTCGTGTTTATTTTCACAGATCAGTCATAACTTGTGTTCTCAAGTACATTGTCTGCTGTTAGAAATGAGGCAGGCCAGATGAGCTTGTTACTGTGGAATGATTTGCAGGAAAACTCAGACCTGAATAACATTACCCTATTTGAAAATTTATAAAATTGATAAACTGTCTGTCCTGCTCATGTTTTAACCCTAGAATACTAGTACTGTACTGTACTGTACTGTACTGTACTGTACTGTACTGTACTGTACTGTACTGTACTGTACTGTGTTGATGTTTATAATTGTATTTTATATATTTTGTATCTTATTTGTTTGTGTAATTGTTGCACATTTCTGTTGTAATGTTGCTTGTTTTTATTCAGTTATATACTGCTTTGGCACTGTCTCGGCCAGGTCTCACTTAAGAGGACTTAACCTCAATGACTTCTTGGTTAAATAAGTCATAACTTCAATGGACAATTTAGGCTTAATCCTAACCTTGGATAAAGGGTATACAGACATCTCACTTTGTGATTTGTGAAAAACATATTTTCTTTCTACCCTTTAATTTAATAGCCAGTACTGTTGAAATAGGTTTATGCTGGCGTGACCTACTTGTTTGCCAAAGCGATGATATAATTGCAAGACATAGCGGGGTCTCAAAACGGGTTCATACTGCAGTTCAAAGCTTTCAGAATGACCTCAGAGTGGTGAACAGTAAGCAACTGGGCTCTCATCCAGGCCCCAATAAAAGAAAAGTGAGTTGGGACCAAAACAACTAAAAGTGGGTGTCACTGTAGTTTGGAGCTGGGTAAATGTTGTGGCTCAGAGTAGCTGAGTTCTCAGATCTTCCATTTCCATTATATCTCTTTCATAAAATCCTTGTTTGGAAAGGGGAAGCCATTTTCTCTGTGTTGTTTGTGGCCCCTATTTATGTGCTTGTGGTCCAGGCAGCCCTGCCGTTCTGAGTGCGGTTGCCAGGGATACAGGATGTCCCCCTGGATTCTTTGCTCACTCTCCTTAAGACTTCAGACTGTGTTGTTTGCCTTCCAATACACGTGAGAGTAGAATGGGCAAAAAAAATGTAGGCCTATATTTCTGATATATGAGATAGATTTTGCTCATCAACAATTGACATTATTAAAAAAATAAAAATAAATGGTAAGAAATTAGAACTTTTCCCAAAGGGCTACAGATGGGTAAATATAGCATGCTGATGCTTGAGTTGAGTCCAGATC
This sequence comes from Electrona antarctica, assembly GCF_951216825.1. NCBI lineage: Eukaryota > Metazoa > Chordata > Actinopteri > Myctophiformes > Myctophidae > Electrona > Electrona antarctica. The sequence goes on from NC_136798.1 coordinate 13,367,230, forward strand.
GGATGAATAATCATCCAAATGCTTCGCTGGAAAATTATACTTTTGGATTGCTCTCTTATACATTAAATGGAAACATGGACATATAAAAAGAATGAGGTCTTTACTTGCATGTCTATGGCCTGGTTGGGTGAACGGCTTTGACGCTGTACAGACTTCATTACTCACTAATAGCCCCACACATTTAAATTGTCACATATTGGGAACTCCTGGTCATTTTAAGGCTGAAGTTATTAAATCCGATTACCATGAGGCATTGGGAAAGAAAACTTCATTGCTTGCATGAGGTTTTATTTTATAACTTTGTTGACTTACCATGTTTTTGTGTTACACTCTACAGTGAATTGAGAAAAACAGACAAACCTATAATTGTATACACATACAGTATATAATAATCCCTGGTTATCTTTTTCTAAATATCAAAAAATCTACAGTAGCTCATCCACATTTCTACATACATTTCCCATTCGATATTATATACAGTTGATACTTGATTAGAAAATATTACCCACATCTGGTAGGACTGAAAATTTTGCCATGGGAAATGATTGATGTCTTGTGAAACTGCTTATTCTCAGCACCCCAACCCCCCTCCTATGACTTTTCTACCAATGATTTAATCCCTCCAGAATGAAGCCTAACTTTTTCCAACCCAAACAGAGTATGACCCACTTCTACTTCCATCAAAAAAAGAAAGGGAAAAAAAGAAAGAAGAAAAAAAGAACAGCATGTGGAAAAATGTTAAAAGGACCTGCATTCTTTCATATGGCCTCTGCGAATTATTGTCATGTGACATTGTCATTTTTTATAAGCCCTCATAAGCTCTGATCGTTCTTCACTGTATATACATAATTCTTTTTTTTTTATATATAATATTTATTTTATTTGGAAAAAGCAGTACAATAACAGCATTTCTATGCATACATAGGACACAAGTGCAGTTCCCAGGATTTTTTTTCACCCCTCTTCCCTCCCTCCCCCCTCCAAGTGACTCCATCTCCAGTGTCTCTGTAACATCCTTGCTTTCTTCAGGACTACATATGGCATCAGGTCAACACTTAACAGGGGCAAAGGGCAATATCGCTTCAGAGTGTACATTTCAGAAGGAGAAAAAGAAGAAAGAGTGTATATACAATACATAATTCTAAATAATAAATACACAATGCGGCCATATATCCTACTGTAAGTTAGCATCGGATAGCTACTAGCTAGCATGAAAATTACCAGAGTTTGTGAGGTCCATGTGCGGAAAGTCAGCTGAGCCTGGACTCAATCAACCCGGGACTCCCCTTTACCCTTTTTATATGTAGAAAGGATCAGTCATGATCTGCAAACCTTAACTTTCACTTCCTTGCATAAAAACTACTTCAGAGGAACTGACACACACACACTGGAAAATAGCCGACTTATGAAGATTTAGTGCTGCTGATTCCATCGATGGGTGGATGTTACAGTGCTTGGCTGTAAATTAAAAGTAGAATTTTTAATGTCATGGGGCCCATTAACTTGGGAGGCCATGTTTGTGTGTATGTGCGAGATGTTGTTTTTGGTGGCTACCTTGGACTCTGAGAGCTCAGTCATGGCTTGGCCACGCTTTCAAGACAGACAGAGCAAGACAGATGCTGAGACAACCAGAGCCAGCTCTGAAATCAGCATTTAATAAATTGGAAGGATGTACTCAATATGTTTTAGTTAGAAAAAAGGGGGAAAATACACCAACAGCAGTGCCTGCCATCAAGTGGTTACTCAAACCCTATCTGTTTCACTTAGCGTTCTGTTTCCTCCATCACTGCATGGATGCGTCAATGTCAGCAATGCTGCCAACAGATTGCTGCGGGTATGACATCTCTTTGTAGGCCATCACAGAAGTTACCTCTGCCATGAGTTTGTTACTTTGTTAAGCCAAAAAGTGGGCTGGTACAGTAACAAGTGTAACCATGAGTATTATTTGAAAACTGTTTAGGGATGACTTCCTTGGCCTGCTAGAAGCTTGGCAGCCTGCACAACAAATATGGTCAAGTAGTTCTGAACACACAGACACACAGCCAAACAGACACACGGTGGCAAAAATCTCCGACTTGCTTGCTAGAGATAATAAGGATGCATTGATTGATTGATTGAAATATTTATTAACAGTTAGCAGAATTACAGTACATTTCAAGCACAAACTCAATACAAAGACTGTTAACTGTGAGTGGACGACCCAATTAAGCATTACACTTGTTTACAAGAGGGTCCACCATGTTCAATTCATCAAAACATTTAGAGACGTACTGTACAAATAGACACTTCTATATAGTCAAAGAACAGAACAAGAACAGATCATGAATTCATCATAAAGGAGGTAAAAAGGGAAAAGAAACATATACAGTGAGGGGAAAAAGGGGGGACGTGGTGGGGAGGGAAAAGTGCATAGTGAGTGACTGTATCCTTTCTAACATATGCAGCAGTTGTGGCTGTCTATATGTTTAAGCAGTGTTTCGCATCTCCTCTTCTCTATAGTACTGAAATACCATTACACAGAGAGTTCTTGGACTCTTTGAATGTGCATCTCTGGTCTTGGAGCATGAAAGGACAGGGTTCCCCGTGCTGTTTAAAAACGAAATATCCCCTTTCTGTCCTCGGGTCAAACGGGAGTACGGTACATTGTGTTGCCATTGCCAATGAAAATATTTTGGGGGTTGAGAGGAACGCATTGCTCACTCCAAACACATGGTAGCAGCTAGGAGCTTTCATCCGCAGCATACCTGGGGGGAAAAAAGAAATCTGACAGCTTACACACCAACGTGTTGACAAATCGGTTTGCTATCAATCCAAAACAACCATTATCTCTGTCTTCACCACTGCCCAGTGGAAAACCTGACATACCTTACTAGAAATCTATCTGTAATGCCTTTTAAATGGTGCTCCTCTGAGCCAAATTCAACAAGTTACAGCCTGCGCACACTAGATAAATGTGTAAAGTATGTGCACAGATGGCAAGTAACTATATTTACCGTTATTACAGTACCCGAGTAGATTATTTTGTGGTGTGGGGGGTAGCCTTTTGAAGTTTGCCCCAAACCACCACTTCATAATGACACATTAAATGCAAGGGTCTACAGATGGCTTGCCCCTATAATATTTCTTACAAAGTAAACACATGCTCCAGCAATTATTCAGTAATATACATTTTACCAGTTTGTACCTTGTTTTTTAATTATTATTTTTTGTCGTATTCTAGACTTGAGTACTGTAGTTGCTGAACTGAGGAGTATTTTTACTAGTTGTCAGCACTTTTCCCGCTTCTGATATTGTGAGTGACTGTTTCAAATTTCCTATGACAGCATTGGGCCAGATAGAGACTTACAGTAAATGTCCCAGTGATGGATATGGCATAATATAGTCCGTTCTCTGTTCTTCTTACATATCATGGCAATCTCATTTCAGCCCCAGAGGAATGACATGGATTAATAACACTGATAAGTGATTATTGGCTCCACTGGGGAGTTTTATAGTAGATGTTAGAACTTGATACCGTGGCTCTTTACACGTTTACTCTTGATATAGAGTGGCTTAGTGGACAGCATCCTGACCCGAGACTGTAAGTTGATCAATTGTTCATGTCTATTTTTGGTGAAGATATTTTGTGCAGATGGAAAACAGGAGGTGGCCTATACAGTAGATCCTTTGGAGACTCCGGTCAACTAATTATATAGAGAGTACTGTACTGGTTAATCTAGTATGAACCAAAAGATGAAGGAATCTCCATGTTGAGTGTTTGTTGTTTACCTGGTTAAAGGAGAATTCCATGCTAGAAGGCTTTCTTACCTTTATTTGTAGTTGTTACGTCCCCACCAAAGAGGTCCAGGTGTTATTTTGTGCAAAAGTGCATTATTGGCTATTTCCCCTAATATAAGCCCTCAATGGGGGTTGGGTTTTTGTGCTAATTCACTTATTTCCATCGAAATAAGTAGTAAAGTGTGCCGCTTGGGATACTATTTACATTATGAAGAGATAGATTTTTGAGCGATGGAAATAAGCGAATTAGCACAACACCCCAATGCCACATTCAATTCAATGCAATTCAATTCAATTCATTTTAGGGCTTATGGTAGGGGAAATAGCCAATAATGCGCTTTGCACAAAATAACACATGGACCTCTTTGGTGGGGACGTAACAACTACAAATATAGGTAAGAAATTCTAACATGGAATTCTCCTTTAACAGTGACAAAATAAACTATCAGTAAAATATCTAGCATTGCTAAGGATGGCTATGGTCGGTCGGACAGCCAGTACAAACAACATATCTCAAACATTACTGGCAGCAGTTTCTGCATTGTCATGGAATTAGAATTGCACCTTGATGTTCTACAGAAGATGAACCCTATGACCCTAGTTATGTTGGTGACCCCATAACCCAAAGAACGTACAGAGATATGGTGCAATTATAGATAAATTAACCAAATAATCGAGAAGCATAGTATTAAATTTTTTCAATGAATTGACACTAGGGATGGGAATTATCGATGAATTTATTAATTGATAACTTTATCAGGGTAACTTTTTGTTAATGTTTCAAAACTGTTGTATTTATACTGTTTTATTTGCATCATGATAGGTCTGTTACTCTACTAAGCATTATAGTCTGGTGTTTGTATTGTTGTCTCCACCAGGCCGAAGGCATGGGGAGAGAGTATGTTTTGCACTCCGTCCGTGTGTGTGTGTGTGCGTCCGTCCGTCCTTCCGTCCGTCCTTCCTTCCTTCCGTCCGTCTGTTACCAGCTAATCTCCGGCACCGTTAACCCGGTCGATGCCAAACTTTGCACACACACTCCCTGGATGCCAACGATGAACCTCTGCCCCGCATTTTCCAGAACGGCCTGTTATAGCGCCACCATGAGGCAGCTTTTCACAATTTTTACCTAAAACTGCACCGATCTGCGTGAAACGTTGCATACACACTCCCTAGAGGCCAAGGACAAACCTTTGACCTGCATTTTCCGCATCTGCCTTTTATAGCGCCACCAGGAGGCCAACTTTTGTAAAACACATTTTTTGATATTACTCCTCCAGATTCTGTCCAAAAATTTCACAAATCGTTACACAGTATCTCTATGGTCATGTGCTCAAGTCGGATCTGTCCGATATTTCATATTCCATCCTAATTGGCTATAATTGGCTTTCACAGTTTGCAAGATTGCCCCGTTTTGAACAAAAGCCTCAAATCATGAACGCAGCATGCAATTTACGTGAAATCTTTCACACATTTTCTTACTAGGCTGAGGAATATATCCCACCATTTTCACATTGGCCTGTTATAGCGCCACCAACAGGTTGATTTTTGCAAAACACATTTTTGGAACAAAATGCCTCAAGTCATCCAATTGCCATCAAAGGCAAACATGTTTATATTACTCCTAAACATTTTGCCAAACATCTCACACATATATGTCTCCTGGTGGAGACCTGTGCCCAGAAGGGCACTTTTTCTAGTTATGTCTTGTGTCAGTCTTGTTTGTCTTGTCTAGTTAAAACAAATCCAATAAAAACTAATATATAGGCCTAACCTTATCGACCGGTTAGTTGATTACATTTTTTATCTGAGAATCTTAATTTCCCTCAATGTCTAACATAATAATCTACATTTTGCTGATATACAGAAAGAATACAAGGCATATATTCCTTAATCAAATTATTTATTTGACCATTTGAGATACAGGGCCAGGCAATCGCACCTTTTGTATGAGGAATAAAATGAAATGAAAAGTGCACTGTCTTGTCTGTCACATCACATGCAAAAGCAGAGACGTTTCTGTGGCTACCAAGGTGGGGGAGACTTTTTTTTGTTTTAACCGGCCCACATGTGCGTTCCTCGGCCACGCGTGCGCAGACAGCATTACATTCACAGAAAACCACCCAATGATAGAACCACATCATTTTCCGATTTAACGATTAGCTATTAACATCCCTAAATGACACTATTGGCCCTAGTTGTCTTAACAAATAGCATATCTACAACCTCGCATTGCGTGTTGTGGTGAGCTTTTTGGAGCGTTGCTAACCGCTCCAACATGTGGCTTTGTGTGTATGTCTATCCCCACCTTCTCTTTTCCCATTGGCCAATGATACCGTAGATATTTCATAACCTTTGAATAATTTGTTATTTAACAAAAGCCCGTAGCTGTAGCCAATCTTAATTCTTGGTGGAACAAATTAAATTAACATGATCTGTGCAGTTGGCCACCAGTATTAGAATGAAAATCAATTCTTCATGAATGATTAAATACTCATTGAACAGTGTGGAAAATAAATTGCTAATAATTCTCCCCCCAAAAAAAAAAAAAAAAAAAGATGCTGGATTCTGGACTTGTATTGTAATGCAATGCTTAGCCTACAGCCATGAAGTGATAATCTTGTGAAACCCAACACAATAGCGGTGGATGCAGTGACTTGTTCTGCTGTTACTATTATTTTTATACTTCTACAGTACTCCTCTACATTTAGTTATGGTTGCTTTGTTGAGCCCAATTTTATAATTTGGCTATTCGAAAATAACTGATCTACAAGGTCACCATTTTAGAACAATTTGATTAACCACTAAACCCTATTAACATGTTGTACGTCACATTGCAAAAACAGCATATCTACATGTAACAACACGATGCGTTTTGAACTAGAATAGGGATGGTAGGGTTGTTTGTTTGAGAATATCTTCTCATGTTTTCTCTTTCTCTCGTTCCTGCATCATGACTTTTTTTCCCCATTGGTTTGAGCTAAATATTGAAGGTCAATGCAGAAAGCAATGTGGCTGGATGAATATCATACGATTCATGTTTTACGATTCCTGTAGTTTCCATAGCAAACCTTTATTCAATTCTCCAGCAGTTCCTGAGCAAATAGTTAGTTTTTTTAATTCTTCGTATACATACAACATAACTTTTAATAGGATCTCGTAAATACCAAGGATACAAAAAACAAAACCAAAAATATGTTCATGTACACAAATAAAACAACAGAAAAAGTAATTGTCAAAAGCCATTACATTACATTAAGATTAAAAACAAATCTCTTGATCAATACTTAACACACTTGTACACATCTTAGATTTCCTTGCGAACGGATTTGTTTTTCAGTTTGTGCTTTGGTCCAATGCTGCCAGTTGACTGCAGGTGCATTTTGAAGAGATAAATAATGCTGGTTCTGGGACAACTCTCTGGAATACGTGGGAATTCAATGTATGGACACTTTACATCCGGGAGGCAAGAGTTAAGGATGATTTATAATGCGTGCCGTTGTCATACACTGAAAATAGCTGATCTACAAGCTCACAACATGTCGCAGCACGAGGTGTTGTGAGCTTGTAGATCTGGATTTTTTTTAAATGCATGACGCAGTGCACAACCAAGTATAACTCAGGCTTTAAACTAAGCACACATGCTTCAATTTTTCCCCTCATATACAGACAGCTTTATGTAAAAAGTGCGTTGTGATGAATTACATTGAGTTATTAGTGTGGTTTAGAAGTACTATATTCTCTGCCTCTGAAGCCATTCGCGTGTTGTTAACTGTTGTTGTGGCTATTGTTGTGGTTAGCAACAGTCCGTTTCTAGGGGTGGGGACCATCGACTGCATCAAGGCCCTGCAGCAGGATGTAGTTGGTTGCCCGCGGTAACAACCCCTCCTCTTCCCCGTGTGTTACCACTTCCCAGGGATGGGAACCCCGCACTCGTACCAGCCCACAAAAGGATGGGGCGTGCGTCTGCCGATAGTTCCAAATATCACTGGCTCCTGTCTGTATGAGCGGTGAAATCCTAGAGAATGAAACGCACCAAAGTTGACATCCATCCATTCACAGCTGTGGGTCATTTCACAAATGTGAGCACTCACTGTGTGACACTGCATGTCATTTATCAGTAGAAAAGTTATTTTCTCAGATTCTGAGTTACTTTCTGTGGGCTACCCTTGTCAGAATAACAAACGAAATGGTAGAAATGTACATTACCTAGATAGAAACAACTAGCTAATGTACTGAAGTGTATTATATTTACCTTGTGCTGTGGGCAGATTATTTGAGAGGTAGACGGGGTCTGTCCTTCCATCCAGATAGGAGTCTACGAACTGACAGTGGTCTTCTCCCTGGCCAAATGTGTCTCCTATGCTGTAGAAGGGATCTGTAGGAGAGAGGGAGGGTCATGAGCAATCTCTACCAAATGTAAAACTGGGCATTGTAGGTATGTAAAGTGATCAAGGTACAGTAGGTTACCCCTAAGACTGTCTCCCATGAAAATCTTGTATCGGAGCGAGTTGCACAGAACCACTCCCACAAACTTCCTGTACCAGGTGCGCTTCACGTACTGGCTGCCTTTACAGGCACTGTGAGCGTTGTTGAACTTGAAGGTGAAGGGGATCCAGATTGGCTCTCCACCTGTGGAGGGCGCAAGTCAAAGAGAACACGTTTTGACATTTTAGTCCAGCAAGGAGAGAGCAGGTAGGGATTCAGTGGCTTTGCAACACACTTGGCATTGACTGTAGTGGGCAGAGATCCTGTGTCCCTTTCCATTTATATTATATTACCATATAATGATATGGTAATATAAAATAATGGAATATTATCCCATTATATTATATTACCATACATATTCCATTATATTTTATGTACCAGACATTGAGACGTATGGTAAGATTTCCTCTGTGTTGAATGGATTTACTACAGTAAATGGAAATGGTGAAAATGAACCTTATAACAGCATTGACTGTTGAGTTAAAAGGCGTGCATACAGTGTTGGAATGGAAAGATGGAGAAGTCCCAGTCCTGCAGAGCGGGGCCGATGAAGGAGGGTGGACATCGGTGCAAGAGACCAGCCACATGAAACCTTCACACGTAGTTTAAGACATGCTTTTATGTTTGTTCTTTTTGTTTCCCAAATAGAGCAGTTTCCCAAATACTCTCCTGAAACACTGATTAGACAGGAAATGGAATGTGAAAAAACTAAGTGCTAGTTTAGTATGTGCCAAGGTGACGCATATGCATTTGTTTCTATGATTTAACTCAAGGCCATGCTGTTTAAACAGTCCAGGGGAAAGAACTGAATCTCGGCATCTCTGGGATTAAGTTTGATTATTCTCCTTTTTTAATAAATATTCGTGCCAATAAGCAGCACACTGTGGCGAGGTTGAGTGATGGTCCTTGTTTTGCAGTAGTGGGAAGATAAGTGTAGGTGAGTGGGTGCTGAGGGTTGATAATAATAATAATAATAATAATAACTAGAAAGGTCGCAATTTCAGTGTGGTTGCCACAGTCGCTTACATAGGCCCCTCCCACTAACGTATAGCACCTTTCATACATAAATGCAACTCAAAGTGCTTAAAGTGGAGGGTGGCTCTGTTTTTCCTCCGACATCTGTGCCAGGTTATAAAGAAAAACAAAACCCAGTGAAGGAGAAAAGGAAACTACATTTATTTTGTATTTTTGCTATAGCCTGCCATGAAACTACCCATGTTGACAATTACACTGTTTCAAGCGTCAACATAGTTGAATGGTGAGAAAGTAATGCTTTCGTAATGCTACCAAGCATGGCGAGCCGAATGGATAACATTCACAGCATGTTACAAATTACTCTCTCCTGCGGCACTGTTAGTACAATGATAGGCCTTGTGAATGGCACTCAATGATGCATGCAACCTAACATATCCAGGGAGATGCTCCTCCCCAGCCATGCAGTAAATCACCTAAATACACTGTTCATGCACCGGAGCGCCCCAAGGGCTGCTAAAGATGGCTGCGAGAAACGAGACAGAGAATTTTTCCCACATCCATAATTCCATACCTCATTCTCAAATACTCACCAGAGCTCTAAAAACACAGTACACTGTAAAATACTCAGTGTTGAACTAACACTGAGGGCAGTATTATGCGTGTCTTAAGTACCAGGTCTTATGACTTAACTTTAGACCTGGAGGCGTGGTCAATGCCATTTGGCTATTCTGAGTAATAAGTAATAAGACCTGGTACTTAAGACACGCATAATACTGAGGATTTTACTGTGTTAATAGCTCAATTCTACTGTGGCACAGCTAGAAGTTTGTTTTAGCCACAGAAACCTTCCACGTGTAATATTTCATGGTTGACTCTTCATAATCCCAGCTTGGCATTAGTAAGCAAAAGGCATGTTGACCTTAAATGAGAGATGATGTTGAGAGAGTACTGCATGTACTGTGCTTACCAGGTGGTCTCTCAATGAGCAGTGGATCATCTGAAAGCAAGACAGAGAGGATTGTATAAAGCAGGGGTACCCATAAGGTAGATCTACCAGATCACAAAGAAAGGCTGTGCAGGTAGACCACATGACATGCCCCTAAAAATATATATAATTTAAATATAAAAACAACTCTTTTTGGCATCTGACACTTGAATTAAGGTGACTTAATTATTCAAGTATTTTTATTGAAGTTTGCACATGAGACAGGACAGACAACAGATACATGACAACAATTACAGAACAGATACAGGACAACACCAGTACTCAACATTCGTGTATAAAATATAAAAGTCTGAAATAAAGGTGACTTAATTGATTAACATAAAAAAGGACCTGTATAAACACCCTGGTATAAACTGTTGACGTGTTGTGACTGCAGCTTTACGTTTGCAGTTACGTTTTGCAATGGTACTGTATACACACCTGATTCAGTGACATAGGTGAGTGTGTCGCTGACTGGGCCCAAACCGAATACATTCTTGGCCTGCACTTTGAAGTAGTACCTGTGTAAAAAACAAAGCATGTCATTAAATATTTTAATGAGACATTTAGCTGTTAAAGTGTCATTCTGCCAGTTTTGTTGTGACTGGGTCAGCCGGTGAGCAAAATGTTAATGACCATAGCAGATGACAGGACATACTTTTAAGTCTGGTTGATTTAAGACAAGTCTGCCATGATGTCCTCATGAACACAAAGTGAGCAAAGTGCAATAAAATGGTCATTTGGCACATGTTGAAGCTAGTTGTTGGGAGTGAAAGTAGAGGGACGACGGAAAAAGAGACATCTTGCGAAGCCAGGGGAGATTAAAAGATAGGAAGGGGGATGAAAACGAAAGACAGAAGAGAGTGTGTGTGTGTGTGTGTGTGTGTGTGCGTAAGGGTGTTAGACATGAGGTAGGAACTTCACACCGAAGGCTTTACTCTCCTAGCTGCAGAGCAGAGCAGTCTGGCAGTGAGCTCACTTTGTCTCAGTGAAACACTGCGGTGGAATCATAAAATCCCATCAGATTAAAAACAACACCAGCAGTGACGACACAAAGACTTTGCAAACTTTTCCACAGTGGCTTCCTCGTGCGTGTGTGCGGAGTGCGCGCATACATAAAAAATGTACATAAAATGTGTGTACTGTACATGTTTGTAACGCTTTTAGTCGTTAAATGGAGGCAGGTTAAGAAACAGACGCAATCCGACCCAAAATGTCACTCGCTGAGAAGTGCCGTTGAGATCCTGGCTACGCACAAGGAGCATTAAAGAAAATACTGCATACCTGTTTTGATGCGCACACACACACACACACACACACACACACACACACACACACACACACACACACACACACACACACACACACACACACACACACACACACACACACACACACACACACAGCAAAGACAGAACACTGTTGTATACACTACACACACACACACACACACACACACACACACACACACACACACACACACACACACACACACACACAGCAAAGACAGAACACTGTTGTATACACTACACACACAACAAACACTAACCTGCTCAGGGTTCAGTGTCTTTCTAAAGGAAACTTCCAACACTCATCCGGGAGGAGCCCAGGATAGAACCGGGGACCTTCCAGCGTGTGTGCGTGCGTGCGTGCGTGCGTGCGTGCGTGCGTGCGTGCGTGCGTGTCCTGTGCTCTGTGGGGTCACATACAGTGAGTTCATGGTTTGTTAATTTTTACCCAAACCAGACCTGGATCCAAACACTGTAGCCATGTTAACCCCTGACCAAAATATATAAATCATCAGAGGAAGAGAGAAAGAGAGCATTGGCACTAAGAGAAGTCTGAAGACCAAATGGGGTGAGAATGTGGATGGGAAAAAACCCAGGAGGCATCATCTATCAGGAGACCACAAGGGGAGGTAAACGCAAATTCCCATAGAAAGGATGCGTCATTCACTGCTTTGTATTTGTTGAATGATGTATTATTGGGTTTTTTTCTACTAGGTTGATGAATTTAATACACTTGGCCACAATGGAAATAATTCCCAGGACTTTTTTTGTTGTCCTTTTAGCCTTTTATGTCTGACTGTACCTCGTTCTGTTTACATTTCGGACTAATGAAGTATTCAATCAATCATGAACCAGAGATGATAAAACTACTCCAGTCTATGTCACTTAAACCAAAAACAATAACATAAAACTAATCTTCAATATCTCCCCTTTGAGCGAAAAGCTACTGTATACAGTAACTGTACACACTACTCTACACACTGTAGGTTAACTGCAGCGCTTCCACCCAAGCCCAGCTTGGCTGGATTACATGGCCTTCAGTAGTGTTTCACCATGGAGTCATCAGGGAAGACAAATGGATAGCCTGGAGGTGTACGATTCCCCACATGCGGAAAGACTGAAAAGTATACATGTCTTCAATTAGGCACAAGCAGCCGAACCAACACAGTTACTGTAAGTCCACAAAACAAGAAGAGAGTCCATAAGTTAAAGACTAGACCTGTGCCCGTCGGCCACCGGCATACTTGGGAACGATGCAAGTTGGCAATGCGTGTGTCAAATTTGGCGAAGGGTTCTCGAGTTACGTGGATTACAGACGTACAAACAAAGACGTGGTGCATTTATTGTAAGATGGAATGCCGTGATCCCTCCCCTAAACATTATCATCAGGTACCAATTTTCTAAAAAGTGTTAACATTATGTTTTTATGTGGCCACACCCACCAGTTCATAAAGTATGCCTGCTTTTCAGGTGGGCGGTGATCCACCTGAACTGAAGCCGCACCCACAGCTGTTGCTGTATGATAAAGGGGCAGGGGTTAGGGGAGGGGTTGATATTGTGATGTCACTAACGTGGTGTATTTCGATTGGGCCTTCGAAAGGCTTTCAGCTTTCAGGAAGAAACCAAAAATACACAGGGAAGACATATTTCAATATTCTAACCACACCTGGGGGTCTATTAGAGCAATGTCAACTCCATAGACACATACAAAACAGAAAAGGTACAAAAATCATGGCACTTCATCTTTACATTTTCATGATACTGATGTGGGTAAATGTGCAGGAATGGATATGTGTGCAAGCGCGTACCAAAATACAAAAGTCACATGGTCAGATGGAACACGTGCATTGTACTGCAGGTTGTGTTTCAGCCGTGAAAAGTTATGGATCTCGCAGGATCTGGACGCCAGAAGCCAGAAGGACCCTCCATCATCTGAGGGAAATGTCTGGACGGCCCCATAAACCACGCTCAACCGTAACCAGGAGCGACACGCTAGCTTGGACTAGAATCGGCTGCCACGGAGGGAAACCTTTTCAGACACTTCAAACAATCAGACACATCTCGCCCTCGTCCCCAACACACACTGACATGTCAGACCTCTACTGTTTGTGTTTGTTTCCTGCAGTCATAGATACGACAATTAACTCACCTATCATAATAGCTCAGACTGACCCATATGTCCACGGCTGACACAAACACAGTTGATTGTTTTTGGATGGAGCCTGCAGTGCCTGCACATCTGCACCAAGTTAACAGGTTTCAGTTGATAAAACAGCAGCCTGGAGGCAGATATTACAGTATGCAAATAGTTCCTTGCACTTTGTGTACATCTGCAGTTGCACTTCTGTTTGTAGTTAAAGCTTGCTGGGGTTCATGGCAGCCATGCAGTAAAGTGTCAGTGTTGCATACGCCTGACGTGTCTTGCATACTGCTGCTGCTACCATGGTAATTGTGCTGTCACGCAATGCATGCATGGGGTGACTGTGGCTCAAGAGGTAGAGCAGGTCGTCCAATGATCCATGGGTCGGCGGTTCGAATCCCTGCTCCTCCTGTCTACATGTCGAAGTGTCCTTGGGCAAGACACTGAACCCCAAATTGCTCCCGATGTGCTGGTTGGTACCGTGCATGGCTTCCGCCGCAATCGGTGTATGAATGTGTGTGTGAATGGGTGAATGTAATGCACAATCTATGTAAAGAGCCTTGGATAAAGGCGCTATATAAATGCACCATTTTGCAGTTGTGATATGATGCCACATGATTGATAGAATTTCATAACAGATCTAAAAAAAATAAAAAATACTATTCCTGGAGAAACGGTGTGGGGCCTAGTAGCTCGCTACTTGATGATGATGTATTTTGACTCACATGACATCACTATGCTTTCATTCATTTACGTTATTCAAAACTGCTTTTTGTTAAATAGTAAGAAGTAGTACAAAGGTTAGGTACTTATAAGCTATTCATTTCAACCTATACCTTTTCGGTCGTCCTAAAATGCTAAATGCTATACTACTATGACAGCGCCTGGGTGGCTGGGCCTACTTGTGGCCATGCATGTCGGGAATGATGCAAGTTGTTCCATTCATATTTCGGCACAAACGTTACGAAATGGTCAGCCAATCAGTTAAGCTGGTGAGTCGGGTTAGCCAATCAGGGACTTATAGCGGCACAGGTTTGTGAAGCCGGCGGTTTGTGTAGACCAATCAGGGAAGCTGATGCTTACAATCTCCTGAACACACAGATACTTTGTGTTCTCTCCTCTGAGAACGCACAGTTCTCGGAAACGGTTGGTCCGTTTTTCGTTGTCTGTCTGTCTCCCATTTTGTCTACATGGTGAGAATGATTCCAATGTGTAACATTAATTATTTTTGCACAGAAAGAGTTATGGGATGTCAGACGAACATAGTGGTGTTCTGTGTATTTTTGATGCATTGACATTTACTGTATTTGGATAGAGCCACATTATTCTAACTACAGTACGTATGCACTTGCATTAATCCCAAGGCTTTGATTCACGTACTATCATAAGATGGCCTGGTACCTACAAAGTACTTACCGGTATGTAAAGTAGGTGACCAACATGCATGCTAATGCGTCAGCACACACAGCGTACATAGCCTACATAATGGGTAGCATGGGGTAACTTTGAATAATCTCAGAATCACCATAGTATGCTAAGAGATGAGTATTCTCAAATCCTTTGTTGATCAAGGATTGTATTTGTCTATATACGGTCTAATAGCACACCAATTAGCATAATATAGCATAATAACTGAGCCTGACACCAATTGGCATAATATAGCATCATAAATGAGTCTCTCTATTTGTACTCCCAGGTCTCAAACAAAAGGCATTTGAAAAGCGGTAAACATAACATGACGTTGGAACCAGCTACAAACTCATAACATTTCCAGTTTTCTCTTGGGTCCTCTTGAGCTGTTTCCATACACTTGTTTTGAAAGATATGACCCGCAACTCCTGAGACGTGGTTTTGGAGTGTTTACTGAAGCAGCTTGTGTGTGTGTGTGTGTGTGTGTGTGTGTGTGTGTGTGTGTGTGTGTGTGTGTGTGTGTGTGTGTGTGTGTGTGTGTGTGTGTGTGTGTGTGTGTGTGTGTGTGTGTGTGTGTGTGTGTGTGTGTGTGTGTGTGTGTGTGTGTGTGTGTGTGTGTGTGTGTGTGTGTGTGTGTGTGTTGTGCGCGCACGCATCAAAACAGGTCAGCAGTATTTTCTTTAATGCTCCTTGTGCGTAGCCAGGATCTCAACGGCACTTCTCAGCGAGTGACATTTTGGGTCGGATTGCGTCTGTTTCTTAACCTGCCTCCATTTAACCAGGGCTGATTTACTGCACTCTGCTGGCTTTCCATACTCTTATATAAGCCTAGCCTTGTCTGCATCCAGCTCAGCCCTGATTAACATCAGTCTACCCTGATACCAGCACTAAACAGAAACACACACACACACACACACACACACACACACACACACACACACACACACACACACACACACACACACACACACACACACACACACACACACACACACACACACACACATTATACATGCTTTTAAACACACATGCAGACAAGCATGCACATCACACATACACAATTGCATGTTCCGCAACTAATAGGATGAAGCGATAATGGTATAAACATTCACAAGCACAAATAAACAATCCACAAGCCACACAGGCTAGCACCTGCAGTACAGACAGACACACCCACCATAGACATTACACATGTGTAAAACATCTTGTAAACAAGCATCCAACCTCTTTTTCTGTTGTGAATTATTGTTATTGTTCTTTATGTGTCCGGTATGTGCTTGCATGCAGGCAGCAGGCAACTTTCTGCTGAATGTAGTGTACAAAGTTAACTTGCGCACAGATTCACAAATTCACATCCTATGTGTGCGTATGCACAACACATGGCAATACACACACAGATTTGGACAAAAGCATATAGCCTATACAAGTTTATAGCGTTATATTTCCAGAGGACCTTCCACTCATTTCCACTGACTGCATTCATTTCCAAACCCCTAATCCTAACTTTAACCCTCACTACAACATGCAACACCCAGCCACTTTCACACAGGACACACACAGGCAACAATATGGTATATACAATACATCATTGCTGCCATGGTCAGCACAAGCAGACTGCCAAGCGGCAAAATGTACTTTATATTAGCAGCCATCTTTGTTTGTAGTATCATCCTGGCTTTAGTATCAACGTTTTTATTTACCCTATATAAATCATGTAAGATACAACTTAGATAAATCAAGCAAATCAAGTTATTTAGTGTATTGGGATATGAAGGTGAGGAACTGCAATAGAAGACCACGCACGCACGCACGCACGCATGCATACGCACACACAAATTACCTGGAGTTGGGCTTGAGGTTCTCCACAGCCTGGTGTGTCCCAGAAGACGGTCCGGTGGACCATCTGTTGTTGAGGACATCATCATATGAAGCACTGTAGACCACGTAGCCTGTAGGACGCAATGCAGGGCAAAAGGTCAAAGTTTAACACTTTCAATAGAAACTATCAATCAATCAATAATAACAATTAACTCAGATCTCATCATCTCTGCCTGTATTTAGGACTTAAAGTACAGAATTTGTTCTTAAATGGAAGTGAGTAGTGTTTCTTTTGTCATGCAAAACAGTGTGTAAATGACAATGTTAACCTACAGTACTGTATATCCTTAAATGGAAGTTGAATTTCCATTCCATGACCAAGACCCAATGTCAGTTACCTAAACAAAACATCAACATCCGTAAAGGTGTTTTGTATTATTTTGTCAAAGGGCCCATTTTTATTTTAAAGCTGGTGTCATCAATCATTATGACGGTGTATGCGTGATTCTTTCCTAATAGCAGCTATTCCATTTTGGATCAAATCTCTTCAATTAAACACATTGCGGCTGATTAGAAAGACAAAGAGCAAAGAGAAAATAATAGAACTAGAATTGTGAGGGAAAGGTTATGGAAATGAGGAATTGTCTGCCAGGAGATGTGAAGGAATGAGGGTAATTTTCAGTTAACAGTGTAGAGTAATATTGCAGCCCTGGTTATTTTCTATAGGTCACGCAGAGTCTTCTACAACGTGTCCAGATTGCTGTCCTTCACCTCCTGTTTTCCCTGCCTCTGGCTAATCCTCAGACGCCTGTGTGTGTCATGAGGTCATGGCAGCCTTCGATCATTCCTCTCAGCCAATGGCAGCCAGCGCTGCCACACGCCAAACTATATCAAATCGTTCTCATTGGACAGTTAAGGTTCTCCTATTTTTGCTGGAGCCATGCCAACACAGCTGGCTGCAGGAAAGAGACAAGGGAAATAGTAGTGTAGACACTTTTCTCGTTTACTCTCTCTCTCTCCCTCTCTCTCTCTCTCTTCTCTCTCTCTCTCTCTCTCTCTCTCTCTCTCTCTCTCTCTCTCTCTCTCTTTGTTTTTCATTCCTTCCCTGCTGCTGACATTTTGAGGGGAACTGCTGCAGTTTCTTAGCTACTGGTTTTAGCTGTATGCCTCTTGTTCACTTTCTATTCAATTGTATATTTTTGTCTGCCTGTCTGTCTGCCTATTCATTGGTCTAGTCTAGTCTGTCCATCCGTCCGTCCAGTCATCCAACCATCCATCCGTCCAATGGCGGCCACACCCATCATCTATCCAGCCACTGATCATTGCTGGCTACATAGAAGTGATGCCTCTTGCCTCTACTTAATACTTTGGCCAGTTGTTCACAACAAACACAGAGTAGACATTGGGCTGCAGAGAGAGATAACTTCAACATCTGGAAAACCGCATAGATAGACGATGAGAAATGACACAGATGGAGAGAGAAAATAAGAGAGAGGGATTACAGAAAAAGGTCATTCTTTCAGTAGGCAGGAAATCTATTAGTATTTGGTTTCACGGTCTCTGAAACCCAGTGAGCAGGTAAAAAAATCTGGGTGTAATTATGGATTCTGAATGATCTTCAAATCATATTGGTAACATTACTAGGACAGCTTTATCATTTTAAAAGTCTCCAAAATCACTTATCCACTTAAACCCTATATACAAGTAAGACGCGCGAACGCGGGAAGCGAACGCAGCTCGTAAATTGCAAAAACAACAATTAGAATAAATTACGTAATTTTTTAAGGGTTTTTTTAAGTTCTCTTTTTTTTGTGTTTTTAAAAAAAAATTAAGTTAAGTTTTTTTTTAAGTTAAGTTTTTTGTAAGTTTTTCCTATTAAAGTTTTTCCTTAAGTTTTTTTTTTAAGTTAAGTTTTTTTTTAAGTTAAGTTTTTTAAGTTAAGTTTTGTGTGTGTGTGTGTGTGTGTGTGTGTGTGTGTGTGTGTGTGTGTGTGTGTGTGTGTGTGTGTGTGTGTGTGTGTGTGCGTGCATGTGTGTGTGTGTTTTTGTGTGTGATACAGCTGCGCCCTCTGGTGGTGGGCGGGTGGTGTTACAGCGTGACACACACACAGACACACAGACAGACATGATCTGCTGGGTCTCATAGTAAATGCTCACTGCGTTCGCAACTACTATCTCCTGAAAATAGCTGATCCACAAGTTGCAAGCTTGTAGAATGCAATCTTCGCCGAATGTTCACCTGTGGCTGTGACGTGCCCAGATTAGGGATGATAGGGTTCATATGGTTAAAGAATGAAGTTTCAGTCTCTCAGAAACTGGTCCATGCATTTGTCTCCACCATTTATTTCATTTATATTATTGCCATTTTGCTGGACTGTTGGAAAGCTCTGGCTCTGTTCATTCAAAAACAACTGCAGCCAAAGTAATCACTGGGATGAGCAGTGATCTCTGATACAACTGATCCAGAATGATGCGGCACGCCCAGCCTTCAAATGTCCCTAAATGTTTACATCTTCCTCTCTCCTCTCTGTGTTCCCCTCACTGGCTTCCGCTGCCTGCGTTCATTTTAAAACACTGCTGAAGACCTACAAGGCAATCAAGGACACCCCCCTCCCTTCCTTAGACAAGCTAACACAGGACATCTGTCCCCCCCTCCCCTATACTACCCTGGCCAACGCTCCAAGCATCCTGGACTAGAAATGTAGAGATGAGACATGGATAAAATACCAGTCAATAATGCCAGCCAGTGTAAATAAGCATGTGGTCTTTTGGTCAGCACTCAGCACATAAGACTTCAGAGGACTCGTCTTAAAGGACTGTTCTGCTGTCAATTCACATCATCGTCTGTTCACATGTTTACTTTTTTACTCCAAAGTCATTCAAACTTTCCTGAGCTTAAATTAATAACTGAATAATGTTGGTTAACATACCTGCACAGTTAATTAGAAATGCACGTTTGAATCTTGTTTGTACATCATCTTTTGCTCTAGGGACCTTTTTCACATTCAGCTATAGACTTTTCAATCTGCACCTTAAAATGCATTACATGGAACAACAAACAACAATATAACAGGGACAACAAAATGCAACCTTTACCTGAAACTGCAGGTTGATTTTCCTATCATTGAAATTAACAGAATACAGTGGCTTTGGATAATGGTCAGCAGCCTAATTCAGCTTCAGCCATATATCATTCATACATTTGACATTGTGACATGGCTTTTTAAAATGTATTATTATTATTATTGTTAGTTTGCTAAAAAGAATTGCGTTGTTAATTAGTCATGGATGTTTGAATTGTGTTGGATTACCAATAGGCTATTGTAGTGACTTTCTAGGGACATAATTCACCCTAAGAGAGTGGGCGGGGATTTCGGGGTAAACAAGGAAGTTGGGGTGTGCGTGTTGTGTTGTCAGTATGATTGAAGTGTGTGAAATAAACAGACGTGCCGTTCCGCACATTCTGATTCAAAGATAGAAATAGCCATTCGTCTTACTTGCTATTCCTACATTGGTGACCCTGACGTAACCTGAACGTAACCATGGCGACGAACGCTCCGATCAAATTACCGGAGTTTTGGGAAGCTTCTCCAGCAACATGGTTCGCACAGACAGAAGCTCAGTTCGCGTTGCGGGGCATTACCGACGACGTTGCTAAGTACTATCATGTAGTCTCGGCCCTCGGAAGTACGACAGCACTGAGAGTGGAGAGTTTAATTGTTTCTCCTCCACGGGCGGCTAAGGCCTATCTCACAGCCCGCTTTCCACGCCCACTTCCGGTAAATAGTGGTGTCTTTAACATTGGCATTTACACGTGTTTTTCTCTGGAGAATCTAAGTACATTTTCTAATGTAAAAATGTGACAGACCAATATTATTATGAAGCAAACAAGATGGTAAATCAGCTCGAACAGATAGAACAAACCTTACCTTGAGAAAACAAAAGTTGTAGACTTCTTAAATTACCTCTGTTAACATGTAGCGTCTATGGAGTTATCACCGCTATCACCACTAACCCCGAAAGGGGGCGTATTAAGGGGGGCAGGGAAATTCTGTGAGATAGGCACGCGCTCAAGAGTCACCTGCTGAAGACATTCCAGCTTTCTGAGGCGGAGCTAGTATTTTTCAAGTCCCTGCACTCCTTGCATTCCTGTTTCCCTGCATTCCTTGTATCACTTCTTGCTGCCTATTTTCAATAGATGCAATATTATGCAGATGTGTTGGTTACTTGTTCATATAGGTTTGATGGCACCAGGTTAGATTCCCAGCCCCAGCGATGTGTCCCTTAACCCCTAACCTCTCCTCTCTCAATTTCCCCAACAGGATCAAATAAATTTAGGTCTAAATTAATTAATTGATATTTCTCTCTATTATTTAGATAGACATATAGGCCTACAGTACGGTATGCTTGTCCACAAATTCTAAGAATGTTATTTCATATTTACAGTAAATGGTATGTTGATTAGACAGATCCTAGTTACTTTGTAGCACTAAAATGTGTGCTTTGCACTCTATTTACTTGTTTTTGAGTGGTGTAAACCACTCCTACAACTGGCTTTGTTAGTCTGTCTGTCTGTGCTCAAAAAATGAGCACGGTTGCTATGGTCACCCAGTTCACACGGGTGTGATTTCATTACGTCAGACATTACGTCAGACCACAGCTGATCAGTCTATATAAGACCTTACACCACTCAGTTCACACGGGTGTGATTTTTTGACTACGGTTTCAACCACTTATTCTGATCTTGCACTTTCACTCTGGATAAGAGCATCTGCTACATGCTTAAATTGCAAATAGTATGACATCACGCAAACCATTACTGAAGACATGACTCCTACTTAGATCACTTTATTGGCTCACTACATGGAAGACAGACCTTATTTTCATGGCACTTGGGTGGCACACTGGTCAAGTTGTTTTGTTTTGCATCCGGCAGGGGTTTAGATTTACCACGGTGCCGGCAGATTGGCTGAGTGCCTGACTCAACTGGCCATGTTCAGGGGAGAGAAGCCATAACGTGTCATTTCTTTTTTTGACAGGGGAAGTGAAGTCGAAGAAAATAAATCAATGGCTTAGGTCCTTACCCTACCCCCGACTCTAATTTATAAAACTGTACAAGTTACCGCTGTGACAAACAGACAAAGTAAGCATGAACCAACAATGATGGCGATAAATGAATTCTTAGTTTGGTTAGGTGGGGTTTTGTCATATCATAACAATGGACTCGTACTGTAGGTCCTCAACAGTCTATTTATCCATTTGTAATGGAACCATTTTAACACAGTCAACCCTGACAATCCTGACAAAATGTGAAGAAATGACAGTTTATGTAAAGAATGCAACAACAATTTAACAGAAAGTGTGAGAGGCAGATAAATGCCCAAGGCAGAAGAGAGCAGATGGAAAGAGAGAGCTGGAGAAAAAGGCCTGTGACAGAGTAGAGGATTAGGCCATCTATCTGTTTTAGACATCAGAGCAGAGCGCAACCGGGAGCCTATGCTGTCACGCCAAAGACAACATGCCTCTCTCTCTAACTGCCTAGACCACTGTCTGATAGTCCACCACGCCGTGCATTACACCATTATCTTCTGCCCCCCCTTCACTGTACCTCTCTGGGTCGTTCTGGGTCAGTGGAGGTCTGTTATGTTTACTGGGAGCCTCTGAGGAGGCATTATGACCCATTCGGGTCATGTCCTCTTGGCATTCTATCTTTTGTCATGATTTATATGCAGTACTATTAGACTATTAGACTATTGGAGTGTGTTCCTAAAATCGGACTCGAGGGAGATTCAGACGACATGTTCCAGGTTTATGCGTTGAGCTGCGACATTGATCGATTAGGAGGCTATGGAAAGTTGATAACAACAGCATGAAGTCCTTAAATTGATTTAGAAATACTGTAGAACTGTGGTTCTCAAATGTTTTGATGTCAAGGACGCTGTCCCCCATCTAATAGTAAACCTGTTTTCAACTTTAATAGGGTTAAAGTGGTTGAACTGATTTCAATACTATATTGCTGCGGGCCCCCTGGACTCCTGGGGGTACCCAGACCCCCTGGACTCCTGGGGGTACCCAGGCCCCCTGGACTCCTGGGGGTACCCAGACCCCACTTTCACAACCACTGCTGTAAAATACTGTGGCGTCCCTTACCTGACACCATATCATCCTTCAGTGGAATGGCCCAGTCCAGGATGACAAAGGAGTGGCAGCCCTCCATGGCGACCACAGTGATGTTATGGGGCTTGTTCTTGGGCGGCGAGTTCTGGTTGCTGTCCTTCTCCATGAGGTTCTCCAAGATGTCGACCTGAAGGTATTCCAGAGCCTCCGTCAGGGAGCAGGGAGCACCTGGATCCTTCTGGATGTAGTTCAAATAGGGAGCTATAGTTCACAGAGGGAGAGAACACATGTTGAAAGTCAACCTGTGCATCAGGTACCGAGGCAGACCTTATGAGTGAAATGTTGGAAATGTCCCATTATGGACCCTGGGTTGAGACTGTACAGGGTTGTGTATTAAAGTTAAAGTCCTACTATTTGTCACATACATTACTGTATGCGAAATTTGTTCACCGCATTTGACCCATCTCATGGGTCAAATGCCCATCCTTTGTAGTTGATCTAACCCCCCAATCCAACCCTTGATGCTGAGTGCCAAGCAGGGAGGCATTGGGTCCCATTTTTGAGCGGTGCCTAGCCACTCCAATACGCAGCTAAGTGTGTGTGTGTGTCCACCTATGAAAGTATACTGTATGTCCATTTCAGCACGGACAGCTGCAGTAGCACTCTGTGACCTGGGGTGGCACTATAGTACAGGAGTTCAGTACAGTACCTATAACAATAAAAACCACACAGGTGTGATTGGCATGACACGGCCAGTGATCAAACCCTGACCTCCCAGTTTCAGGGCGGACACTCTAACCACAAGGCCACTGAGCTGGTATGTTTCATTGTTTCATGTGTATGTTTCATTGTGCATCTCTCCCTGCAGGACCTCAATTGGATTGCCTCAGGCAACGGCAAATGCTGAGTGATCCTTTTACCTTTATTCATTAGTCACTGTGATGGATTGGGCTTTGAGGTAGCCAAAGTAAGTGTAACATTGCTACCAGGTGTCATAGAAATAATGTAAAAGCTCAATTAAGGTTATGTTATACATTCTTTCATCCTATTAAAGGATAAAAGCACTATTTATTGCACAGAAGAATTATTGCACAGCTTTAGAGTTAAGTTATTTCACATTGTGCACTTACTTTATTAGGCCTACTTAATTAATGTTGTCACTTTTTTCTGTAACATAAACATACTTATCTTTTACCATTTTGTCAACTGCTTCCTTCCAAAGAGGATCAAACTGCAAGTAGTGACAAAATGAGATTTTTCATAAGCCTGTGCAGTACACGACTGTATTTAGTCCAAAACACACAGTACTGTAGGTAACTGGTCCAATTAAATATCCTGTTGGACCCATTTAGTTTGTAATTCTTTCATTGGTGGTGTGCTTAAAAAAAATAGATGCCTCTTTGGCCGCTGCCAAGTGGGAGTGCTGAATGCATTTGCTGAAGGCACGCTGCGTCGCTGCCCAAGTGACGTTACTCATCATGCGACTCCTCTCGCTGTCACTCAAGTGACTACTGGCCAATCACAGCAAGTCTTTTCCAGGACTTATGTTACGCACGCTTGACAAGCTTCCGCTCATGCTTTGCAAGGAGTCTCTGGAAAATTGTGCCTTCCATTTTGACATGCGCCCCAGAGCCGGAAGAGGTGTCTACCTTTTTATGTCTATGGGTGTGCTTACTCATGTTCATTTTAACTCATAGGGGGCCCTGTAATTTAAGGCTGCTTTTTGTTCCCAGTCTGCCCCTGATTGCAATAATTACTTGCAGATATTAAAACTTTTTCCTATTAAACGTGTGATCCAGACCGCTCCTTCTGCCCGGTTTTATATTTCATGGGATCAGAATTCCAGCAGCACCTCCGTTTCCAATACATGTCAAAATGTTAAATGTCAATGTTAGAATATCACATTCTTTGAATACTATATATAATTACTTATTCAGATCCTTGACCTCAACACAATAAATCTAGATTATTTTTTCTGTGGCAAAGACCGTTTCCTTTTTCTCAATATCGAGGCCAAGAAATGAATTCCCATTTTCCATTCATGTGGAAGTTATTGCTGGTCTATTGTGAGTCATATTACCATACTTGCATACTAAAAAAACGAAGGATGTGATTCAGAAGTTATTGCCGGTCTAGTGTGAATCAATTCTTTTAATGAAAGCTGTGAATCAGGGCAACTGCTGGTGTTGGTTCATATTGACCATATTGACGTGATGGCCATTTTGCTCATACATCATACATGTCAGTATCCTGTCTTCTTCTGCCTTCTCCCTTTTTCTCCTCTTTTCCCTGCTGTCTCATCTCTTCTTGCCATTTGTTCCCCATGTCCTTGGGAAGGCCAGCTGGATTCTACAGCTGCGAATACTTCCCAGATATCCCACAATTCCCAGGCTAACTGGGATTTGGAGGGGAAGCGCAGGGGTCTGGAAGTGCGCCCGTCTACCTGAAAATCTGTCCCTCGGCACGGGCCAACAGGCTAACAACAACACGTGTCACTGTCTACACATTGACGCGCAATCGCGCATGCTCTGTTTGTCTGGTACGTTACCCACAACTACTGTATGTGCTGTATATAGTTATATACACAGGGATTCCCTCCTCCAGTCATGTGATGAAGTACATCTGTCTGCATGCTGTGGGGATTTACGCACACGTCTGTCCAGACTGTATATATCTGCATGTCTGTGTCCTATTGTATTCACACATCCATGTGTGCTTGACCGTGATCTTTGTGGATTTATGGCTAGATATATGGTTTTATGATGAGCCCTCAGTCTTGGAAGCACCACATGTGTGGCTTGTGCATGGATTCTGCCTCTTTGATTTTTTTTAAAATGCTGCCATCCACATCCACAGTGTGTCTTAGTACACTGCCAGCTTTGGATGATACGCTCAGATCGGATAACAAACTCATTTCCTTTCTGAAACAAGGATGCACGATTGCCACAGTATGATTTGTTTGAAATGCCCAGTGTGTCAAAATCACTTTATTTAATAAAAAGAAAAGCCCTGACTGAGCAAGACTTGAAAATAAACGACATGATTTGCAAACATTTGGCTTTTCGTGGCTGAGTGAAGATGGATAAAGAAAGAGAGTAGTCAGTCATATCCAGAAGCTAATGGAAACTACTGCCTTTCCAGGGGGAAAAAAGAAGGAAAACTAGAAAAAGTGCCCCTCGGGGCACAGGTCTCCACCAGGGCAGGTCAGGTTGTGGCCTCCTGGTGGCGCTATAATAGGCCAATGTGAAAAGGGTGCCATTTCTTCATACGCCTTTGATGGCAATTGGATGATTTGAGGCATTTTGTTCCAAAAATGTGTTTTGCAAAAATCAACCTGTTGGTGGCGTTATAACAGGCCAATAAAAAAGGGTGGGATATATTCCTCAGCCTAGTAAGAAAATGTGTGAAAGATTTCACGTAAATTGCATGCTGCGTTCATGATTTGAGGCTTTTGTTCAAAACGGGGCAAACTGTGAAAGCCAATTATAGCCAATTAGGATGGAATATGAAATATCGGACAGATCCGACTTGAGCACATGACCATAGAGATACTGTGTAACAATTTGTGAGATTTTTGGACAGAATCTGGAGGCGTAATATAAATAAATGTGTTTTACAAAAGTCGGCCTCCTGGTGGCGCTATAAAAGGCAGATGCGGAAAATGCAGGTCAAAGGTTTATCCTTGGCCTCTAGGGAGTGTGCATGGAACGTTTCACGCAGATCGGTGCAGTTTTCTCTTTTTTTTTAAAGATATTTTTTTGCGGCTTACGCCTTTTATTGGTTTTTGAAGGGACAGACAGTAGGCTGACAGGAAACGGGAGAGAGATGGGGGAAGACATGCAGTAAAGGCCGTGTCGGGCTCGGGAGTCGAACCCGCGTCACACTGCGACTGGATTACCAGTCGGGTGCCCAGACGGTTACGCCACCGCCTGGGCAGATCGGTGCAGTTTTAGGTAAAAAATGTGAAAAGCTGCCTCATGGTGGCGCTATAACAGGCCGTTCTGGAAAATGTGGGGCAGAGGTTCATCGTTGGCATCCAGGGAGTGTGTGTGCAAAGTTTGGCATCGACCAGGTTAGCGGTGCCGGAGATTAGCTGTTCACAGACGGACGGAAGGACGGAAGGACGGACACACACACGGACGGAGTGCAAAACATACTCTCTCCCCATGCCTTCGGCCTGGTGGAGACAAAAAGACTGGGTTTTAGGCTCTGTGCTTAACTGTAGTCCTGGGTTGTTGCCAATTTTAATATAAGATAAGGTAAAGTAATGGAATCAATAATACTGAATTTAGAGTTAATTATAACCCCTCTTATTTTTGTTACTGTACCTTATAAATAAGGTACCGTACTGTACCTTATAAATAAGGTACAGTAACTGGACTCAATAATATAATGGATTTACAGTCAAGTATAACCCTCTGGACTGGAGTGTTATTACTTGATAGTAGGCTATATTTACTTGAGTGGCAGCAAGAGGAGTCGCATGAGTGACGTCACTTGGGCAGCGACGCAGCGTGCCTTCAGCACTCTTCCTGTGCACTCCCACCCCCTCTTGCACACACATGGCTCCAACGAACAGCATTGGCCAATGAGGCATCTATGTTTTTAAATGTCTATTGGGTATAATCTGGACTAGAGAGATGTTACTTAATAATGCATTACTAAAACAATACAAAATGGAAAGGGCTAGAAGGCTATATTTTGGGCTAGCCTGTTTTATATGAAGTGGACTAACCCAGAACATACCCCAATGTGCTGTTACACCTGGTATAGTTTGGCCAGGGGGTACGTTGGGCTGTTACACCTGGTTTACACTTTACACCTGTACAGGAAACAGGTTTATTGTTTATTTTCAGTGTGAAGCTCAACAGCGCCATTTGAAGGTAGGTCACCCAACGATACTGCAGCTGTCCGTACTCAAACAGACATGGCGACATACATACATACATACATACATACATACATACATACATACATACATACATACATACATACATACATACATACATACATACATACATACATACATACATACATACATACATACATACATACATACATACATACATATACATACGTCTAATAATAAAAACAATTCTTAGATTGGGGTCCCAGAGTAGTAGGTTGCTATAGTGAGCAATGCATTAGTGGGGACTTATATAAAGATAAGGTTGAAACAAGGTGAAGTGTTCCTTTAACACAGAGCATGTCAGAGCTGCTAAGCTGGATCTGAAACTTTCAACTCATAAAAAGGACAGAGGATGTCTCCACATTGAGCCAACATGGCATCTTCTCTCTCTCTCTCTCTCTCTCTCTCTCTCTCCCCCCCCCCCGCTGAGATCAGCACCCTTTAACTTTTTATTGTTAAGGCTAGGCTATCCTTGTTTGTTCCACCAAAAGGTTATGGATGTGGAGATGTACCGTAATAGGTTTCAGATGAGTTCAGCTGGCACTTTCTAATGATCAGACAGTTACTGTTTACCAAGATGGATGCCGGCCAGAGTAAAAGCTGTCGTTTTTCCACTGTTGCTACTGGCGCAGATAGTGCTGATGATAGTAGTAACGATAATGGCACTTGATAGGGATACAGCTCCAAGTAGCCTAACCATGTTTAAAATACTTTTACCAAACTTTTATGTAAATGACACTGACAAGAATCACTATTGTAATCAAGAAAATGAAACTAGGATTTTACAAACTCCGAGTGAAGCATCCAATTTGGCAGATTCTCCCCCAATGGCGTGTAACTATATATGCTAGGAATAAGCCTCATCAGTTAGAAATCTACTACAGACTAGAGACATTATTAGTTGTAGCTTGTAGGTTTAAAGAGGGGGGGGGGGGGGGGGCTTGTAGGTGTTATTTTTGAGGGGCGCTAGCCGCTCCAACGCCTGGCTTTGATAAAAGGCGGCCCTCACTTCACACAAGTGTGATTCTTTTTAAATTATTATCTCAAGAGGTTCATTTTCAGGTTGGCTCATGCATCCAGATGAGGTGATAGAGGAGAGTAGGGGCCAAAGCAAGCACATTAAAGCCTTAGTTACAAGACACAGCACAGCAGTAGTCTTTGGTTCACTGCTAAGAACGACTGGATGCTATGTCTCCTATTTAGCTCTCTGCTACTGTACCATGTCAGTGGGCGGAAGCCATTCAAACTAATGTTCAATAATGAACTTGATGGGTTTTTAATTTTTGTAATTACTCTATTTTTGGCAAATGAAGTGGAATCAGCCATATTTGCGTACAGCTTTTATATGGACACATATCCACCCCCACTTTACCCCCCACAGGTACCAGAGTGCTGAGTTGTCTTCCATTACAGTTGGGTGCCACCGATATTGTCCCTTATCATTTGACCCATTTAGGCCTGACCTCAACATTTTCAAAAATCCTTCTAAATCCTCCAGTTTTCTGAAATAAATATTTTCACGATTTTTCAAAAATAGCAGACCTACAAGCTCGTAGCGCGCCACTCGGTGGCGCGCTATGAGCTTGTAGATCTGCTATTTTTCAATAGCTAAATTATAACATGTTTAAAACACCAAAAGGGGTTCCCGCCCAAAATGGGTTAACTGTCCTTTTGCGCAGATCACGCAAACCTCAGCAAAAAGAAAAGGACAATATCGATGGCCTCCAACTGTATGTGTGCCTTCTGTCCGAGCGGAATGCTTTGTTGAAGTTAGTTTTATATGGGCTCATGGCTCGTGACTTGTGTGGATGTAATAACACGCACCCTCCAGTCAGAAAGATCACACTTAAAAAATACTATGTAAGCTGTCAGTAGATCTGCACAGTTATTGTGCTTGGCAAAATGCACTGACTCCGATTCTGAAACACAGGCAGTGGTAGTGTGTGTCATATATTGTCATTCATGAGTGGCCCTGTTGCGATCACAGCGTTAATCCTATTGAATGCCACATAGACCAATACAATGATGGTATTTCCGTCACCTCGCGGTGGTTTCTCTTGGCTTTACTATTATGCATGTAAATTATATGAGGCAGTCAAGTTCTGTGAATGTATTTATGAAGTGCAGCTGAGTGAGCCAAGATGAGCGAGCCAGAATTAATTTTTCCTCTCCTCCGCTCCGTGAAAGAAAACAGAGCACACGTCAGCAGGCGGTATATTATTTATGATGCTGAGGCACACTTACATGTGCACGTGCACGGCACGCACATACGTACATATACAGTATGTACTGTATAATACCCTGGACATAGACATTAAACGCAAGAGATTTATGTATATCCATGTTATCTGAATGGTGAGATAACTTCTGTCTCTCATTTTCTCACATAACCCCTACCTCTTACCCCCCTCCTCCTTATATTTGGTACTAAATCTTAAAGAGGGTTTCCACCAAAAATGTATTAACTACGGAGGGAGAAGAGAGATTTTTAATATAAGTTGAATCACGACTTACTATCGGGAGTTTAAATAATGCCTCTTCAAAGACATCCATCACAGATAATGGGCTTAACCTGGAAGTAACACAAATAATCACACCCGTGTGAACTGAGTGGTGTAAGGTCTTATATAGACTGATCAGCTGTGGTCTGACGTAATGTCTGACGTAATTAAATCACACCTGTGTGAACTGGGTGACCATAGCAACCATGCTCATTTTTTGGTACGAACAGACACGGGTACATTTTTGAGTGGTGTAAACCACTCCTACAACTGGCTTTTGTGTGCAGAAAAAAATGACCATGGTTGCTATGTTCAAAATAATTTCTGACGTAATTAAATCACACCCGGGTGAACTGGATGACCGTAGCAACCATGGTCATTTTCTCTGCACAAAAAAAGCCAGTTGTGAAATCACATCCAGGTGTGATTTCATTACGTCAGATCAGAGCTGATCAGGCTATATAATACCTTACCTTATATAATACCTCACATCGGACAAAAACTCCAGCTGAATCAACTTCATGGTCACAAATCATCACATCAGAAGACGAGTCTACCTAGCCAAAGATCTTTAACGTCAGACATTACGTCAGACCACAGCTGATCATGCTATATAAAACCTTACACCACTCAGTTCACACGGGTGTGATTTTTTTTTTTGGTACGAACAGACACGTAAACTAACAAAGCCAGTTGTAGGAGTGGTTTACACCACTCAATAATGCTACACATGCTCGGCTCTAAGGGTTAATTCAGACTGCTGCGATTTTTCTCCGCAACTTTGTACTACTTACTTAGTGCATTATACGATCGTATCCCGTGGCGGAAATATCAGATCTATCTATGCGTTGTGAGCTTATAGATTGGCTGTTTTTGTCATGCAACAAAGTATAGATCCTAGTCTTTGGTCTGAACTACAGTAGGCTTAAGGAAGTAATTGAACATGACAAGCACGCACGCGCACACGCACGCGCACACGCACGCGCACACGCACGCACACACACACACACACACACACACACACACACACACACACACACACACACACACACACACACACACACACACACACACACACAGGCAGTGAAAAAACATACAGTACCTGTGAACCGTTTCCTCCCCGCAAGGTCAATCTCTGACGAGGGGCTGTTGTTGAAGGGCCTGGTGTCTGGTTCTGGGGTGGGGACCTCTGTGGTGGTGGCGGTGGTGGTGGTTGTAGTGGTGGTGGTGATGGCGGTTGTTGGCTGTAGGGTGGTCTGGACAAAGACCTCATCTAGCAACATCAAAGCCGTCAGTGAGGTAATGGCGCAAAAGAATTACATGCTTTATTACAATGCATAATTCGACAATAACACACTGCTGCCATTTTTCGGTAATCACTAATTGTTTCCTCAATCTCTGCGTAATTAGTGTAATGAGTCATAGTGGTTTAATTGATTGTGGGCAATGGTGTGACCTCATCGCAAACCTGCCTATTTTCCTTTGAAAGCCAACACTTATTCTTGTGTAATGTTATGCTACCAATATTTTCCACGTGAGGGGGGCCATGAAGACCATGACGTTCCGCAACAGATTGCCGAAAGGTCCATCTGAAAGCCTGAGAAATGTGTAGGAATACACTGGGTGAAATTCAATGAGTTCCTTCCTCTTTCTTCACCATTTCTTTCCTGTGTGGTGCCAATGGACCATGGCATTACATCATGGTCCACACACATGCACACAGCTTCAAACTATGGCAAAACTAATGCTTGCCATGCAAAGAAAATTGTAATGCTTCATGTCACAACTTTCAAGCAAAACAACAAAACAGTTTAGTCCAATGTTGCAGCAAAACTACAACGGACATAAGCTTTCATCGACTAATCGTCAAGGTGCACATTTCCATTCCGTTAGTGTTCAACTGAACTCGGGGTCCATGCATTATGTAACGACACAACATGAAGACCAGCAAATACATCACACCAGATCACAAGCCAAGGCATTCTCTCTGGGTTAGTAATGGAGTTCACAGGCAGCGTGCGGGTCCAGTTTGGAGGGGATGAGGGAGATTAAAAACAGCCAGCAATAGAGAAAACCCAAAACCCAGCAATAGAGAAAACCCAAACGCTTAACCAAACCCAATCCAAGGACCAGAAATCCAACACACACGAACAGAAACTCAAACGCAAAGTCCGCAGGCGATGTAAATTCAGGAAAGTGAGAAGCAGAGCAAACAATACAACTGAGAAATCCAACACACACGAACAGAAACTCAAACGCAAAGTCTGCAGGCCATGTAAATTCAGGAAAGTGAGAAGCAGAGCAAACAAACGGACGAAACCAAAGCTAAACATTCAACAATCAATCAACAAACAGTGCAGGTCAACCCGGCCCGGTGGTTGGTTGATCGGTCGGTAGCCATACATACTCAGCCAATACCTTGGTCTAGAGCTAAAGCATCAGGCACCATGGCCACTGTAACCGTAGAGTCCATATCCATCCCTGAGGATTCCTCTGTCAGAGAAGCAAGACAGGCTGTGGTGTCACTCTCACATTAATATGTATACATTTTCTGACAGCCAAACGCACACGAGGTAGCTCATGCACGCACACATGCACGCACACTCGCACGCACAGCTTCACATAATAAAAAAGCTGCGTACATGTGCACATATGGTACACATATATACAGTACCATACGATATATATGCGTATGTATACTATATATATAGTACTGTATAGTATATACAGTACACACAGGTGTGAGATGAGTTTTTATTGCATTTGCACTGGGCGTTGCCGTTTCAAAAATCAAAGTCAAAGGGCTATATCTTGCGCCACCCCTTACCCCTTATCCCTAAACGTATTTGCCATTTTTTACTATTTAGAAAAACCTTTTAAAATAGTTCAAATAGTCTACAAGCTCACAACGTGTCGATGTAGATTGGCTAGTTGAACCATTAAAAAAATATCGCAAGACAGGGCCCAAAGTGTAAAAACCACAGTGTGTGTAAAATGAACACGCTTTACTGTAAATTACCACTAAAGATTTTACAGTGTACTGTTTCAGATTTTCCCTGTTTAGACTTTACAAGGAAAGATCTTTGTAGCTGTCTGAATATGTCTATGTTTGGATGTGTTTGTGCTTGTTAGGGCCCCTGTTGGACTAATAACATTTGTATAGACAATATACACTAGGTCTATTGTATGTTGTACAAATGCAGCTTTTGGCCATCTGTCTTACATCTTGATTGTATTTACAATTCTGATTCGTTGTTTTAGTTCAGTTTCCTTTTAGTTTGAACTCACTTTTGTTTTGTTTTTGTGTGACATTTTTTATACATACAGTATATACGGATCTATCCATCTATTTTCTACCTTCTATCTATCATCCATGCATGTATCATCTGTTACACTTAGAATGTTTTGTCACTTGTAATTTTTGTGTGCGTGCATGCGTGTGTGTCCATGCTTCAAGCCTAGTGTGGTAAATGCTAATGGCAGTGACGGTCCAGGGAGTGTTTTTAAACCAGTATTAGTCTGACCACAGCCAGGCTCCAGATGTGGAGTCTCACATGTGGTTACAGTGGTCTCACATAGACACACACGTCTACACACACTCTGACCGGATCACACACTGTTATAGGACTCTGTGGGCACAGACAGGAAACACTTAGATGGATTGGCTTTGACAAACAATACAACTGAGAGATGTATAGTGAAGTCATACATTATTTGCCTCTACTATTGTAGACCTCAAATGAATTGCTGAATTTTGGAATTTTCTTACAATTCGTAGGTTTTATGCCTCTCCTAAGCGCAAAGATGTTCAAGCTATAATAAAATGGTGGCGCATCTAGTGCCCAATCTGGTGCGGCGGCTGCTTCAAATATAACGTATTTTTTACTTTAATGATCTTGTCAACTAGTCCAAATGCTACTGACATCAGTATCAGTTATTTTCTCTTTCACAAAGACTCACCTTCAGGATAACAGTCCAGAATACCATCTGGATCCAGTTCTGGGTACCCATATTCATCCATCTTAGAGTAGGTTCCTGGTGGACAGGTTGGAAAAGGCTCTTGACTGTAATCCTCTGAGCTCCACTCTGTGGTGGTGAGTATTGTGGTGGGTGCAGTTGTGGTAGTGGTGGTGATCCTGAGATTAGGCCGGTCCAGCCCAATGATAGGTTTACCACCTACAGTGAGGAGCTTGTCTTTGGGATTGACTACTGGTCGGCCGTCCCGGCCATTACCGAAAAGAGCCATGCCGTCCTGGTTCACCAGTGGACTGCCTTGGTTGTCTGGGAGTGGATTGGTGAAGAGGAATAAAAAGGGACGATGGGAATTTAATGAGGCTGACCGTGCACCGGAACCGGCATGTTGAATCACATTATGAATACTAAACAGTGCCCATACCCGAGGCGGGGTTGGCGAAAGGGCCTTTCTGTGTGGAGTTTGCATGTTCTCCCCGTGTCCCCTAGGGTAGGTACCCTCACAAAAAACATGCAGTAATACTGGTCTCTAAACTGCCTCCCCCTTGGCCAGCCGGGGCGCCTGATGGAGGGGAAAGGAACTGGTTGGAATAACGTGTTCCTTCCACGCGCTACGTCCAACCAGGAGCAACTTGGACACTCAGGCATGAAGGAAGCATGAGTTCAAGTCCGTTGCTCTCCCCATGTCCCCCATATATGGGGACTAGGTTGGCGGAGGGTGTGTAGAGCCCAGGATCACATTAGATAATTGACACAGGGGTGAAAAATGGGTTACAAAATCGTGGGATAAAAAATTAAGTAAATAAATACTAAACAACGAATCATATATCGTCACAAATCTGGCACTTGTTACCAAACCAAAAAGTCATATATCTAAATAGTGAAAATTCATTGTTTATCTCTGTGAGACGTCAGTTGAAAATATGTCTTTCTACAACTGAAGCCCCAGTATTATCCTTTTAGTGAGAACTGCTGTCATTGACATTGACCCTAATAATCATTCCAAGAGTGCGTGTTGTGTCTCACCAAAGATGGTGCGTCCATCCTCTCCAAGCACAACCCTTCTGGGGTTCCCCTGAGAGTCCTGAAGAATCCTCCCCTCCTCGTTCATTAGAACCCCCCGGTCCAAGTCCACCACCTGGACAGTCCGGAATGAACACAAGGTGTTACTGATGATACTAATTAAGGCTCTGTTCCATTTAGTATACAGTGGTTCTCAACATTTTTCTATTTCAAGGACCCCCATAACTGTGAGAGCGTACTACAGGGCCATTTGGAACCCACTCAAGGACACTTCGAAACCCACTGGTGTAGCAGTGTTTCCAGTGAGCCAACATACAATAGCAGCCCGCTGACTTGTTTCAAGAGGCTCTGGAACAGAGCCTTCATTAGTATCATCTGTAACACCTGTGAAGGAAGTAGGGAAGGGGCCCGGAAGTAGGAAGAGTTATTCTGCGTGTGCATAGAGCCAATTCTTGGTCTCGTTACAACAACAGGCTTATTCAACAAGCAGATGCACAGAGCAATTTATTTGCAGCATTAAAATGCCATACTGAAAGAATTAAGAGATAAGTGGAAGCATTGAGTAATAAAGCATTGTATAATATTTCTTCTTATGCTTCGAACAACACATCTTCAGATCTGTTCATACTGTGAGTAGTTTTAAAAGAGAAAAAAAGGGCTCCCGAGTACAATACCAGAGAACGCATAAATTCGTTTTTACAATGTGTAATCTGTGGAATATTTGTTGATTTTATAATGTGCTATGAGTAGCTTACATGTTACACCCTATTCCTGCCTGCCTTCTAGCCAAGTCTACAAGACCACTCTGGAAATAAGTAGATGTTATAGAGGGCATGCACGCGGCATCATCATTATACCCGGAAGTTATGCAGGAACGCCTACTGAGTGGCAAAAACGACTTTCTGGCCTTGACAGACCATACATCCAAACAGAAAAGTCCTATCTGATTGCATTACACGTTAAACTCACTCGATTTGCCACTCACTTTATGCAGGCGCATAGCCTCTATTGTCCTGAATTGATATATTAGACCTTTTACAATTGGTTATTGGCTCAACAGGAATAAATAATATCATACAATAAGTCTCAGCAAAGTGCTATATCCTAGCACATTTCTCATCATATTTTATGAAATATAAATAAATACAAACCCATTTCTTTCCATCAGGGCCAGTAATGGACCTGCGACCATTGGCGTTGCTGTTGTCATTGGATGAGGAGGACTCTTTGTCGTGTGTCGTCGTCAGGTTGGGACGACCGTTTTTACCTTAATGATTGGAAGGTATAAGTTAAAGTAGAGTTACTTAGCATTACTGAGGACTGTAATATATTTGATATATCTACATTAAGGTGCTACAATAAAATGGTAAATGGTGCATTTATATAGTGCCTTTATCCAAGGCGCTTTACATAGATTTTGCATTACATTCACCCATTCATACACTGATGGCGGCGGAAACCATGCAAGGCACCAACCTGCACATCAGGAGGACAATTTGGGGTTCAGTGTCTTGCTCAAGGACACTTCGACACTAACTCTGGGGGAGCCAGACACTGGAGTACAATAGGGGACACACAAAACATGCGTTACCATTTCCATAGGCAGGTTTGAGTCCACCACCGTTGATGGGCTTCCCTCTCTGGCCAGGGTTACGGGTCCTTGTACCTTGGCCCCCAGTGGTATCCCTGGATGATGAAGAACGGGAGGTCTCTCCAGATGACCCGTCTGTCGCATCGGGACTCGTACCTATGCCAACCCTATGATTTGAGCCCAGTCTACTGGAGGATGAAGAGGAAGAATCCAATGATGAAGCAAAGGAATCTGAAGTGGAAGACCCTAACCTGGTGTTCTGCGCTGGTTGCACTTTGAGGGGGAACCTCTGGCCCCCCAACTGCCTGTTTGCCAGCAGAGGAGAGCGTACCCTTCCATTGGGTCCTAGAGCAGGACGTCTCTGAAATGGTGGGAGGGCGGAAAATGACCCCGTCCTGGTCCTGGTAGGTGAAACCTCTCCTGTATCCTCACTCTCGTTGCTCTCCAAGGTTCCGTCAGGGTCATTTAATGTTAAAGCTGTCCTTTTGGGGGCCACTGTGGAATCTGACACTTCAGTTTTCTCATACATTTCTTTACTCCCTTCATCTAGATAATCCTCATCATGATCATTATTATCATCAATATTATCGTTAGATGTTCCTGTATGAATGGGCTTCCTGGAGTCTCTGTGTCCAATAGAGGATACATGGGAATTGGCGTTTGAAGAAGATGAGGGAGAAGATGAGCGGGTAGGGTGCCTAGATCCACCTTGCATTGTGTTCCTATTGGTCAAAGATGGTTTAAGTGACCCCGTCCCCATCGCATTCTTTATCGGGTCGTCACTGGTCTCCTGGATTGTTGCCACGCCTGCAGCACCTGCCGCCCCCGAGACCCTTGTGGGAGTGCCCCTCAAAATGGGTCGGCCTGCCCCCACAGAGGATGATGCTCTGCTCCAGGGGAGCCTACCGTCCGGTCGACCCTCCGCCCCGCCGCCCCTCGGCGCCGAACCAAACCTGTCGGGGTAACGACTAGCGAGTGAGGGGAATCGTGCAACAATCGAAGGTTGAGTTCTCGAAGGAGAAGAGAGAGGCTTTTCATAACCGTTTCCCTCCCTTCTTTCGTCCTCCTCTCTCTTCTCCTCCGTGGGTTGTGTGTGTGTATTAGATGATGTTGTGGACCGGCTGTTCGGGGTTCCATCTTCAGTGACCTCCTCCCCGGTTTCTGTGTGGTACTTGCTGTGGTAATTTCCCTCTCTATACATTGTGTCTTGTTGAGTTGGTGCATGAGAAGTGTGCTGTGAGTTGTGTGTGTTGCGTGAAATGACAGGGTTGTGAGACCCTCTGTGTGACGTGGACGGAGAGCTGCCTGGGTTGTGTGCGTCTGAGGATGAGGGGTTCTGTGACCCGCTATGTGAAGTGAATGAGTCGGTGGGTGGATATCGTGTATGTGAGGTCGATGGGCTGTGTTGTCTAGAGTTGTGAGTGTTCGATGTTGCGCGTCCCCGTGACCCAGTCCGTGATGCTGACCCAGATGATGCTGGGTTATATGTGTTTGGTGTTGCATGGCTCTGTGACCCAGTCCGTGATGCTGACCCAGATGCTGCATGGCTCTGTGACCCAGTCCGTGATGCTGACCCAGATGATGCTGGGTTATCTGTGTTTGGTGTTGCATGGCTCTGTGACCCAGTCCGTGAAGCTGACCCAGATGCTGCATGGCTCTGTGACCCAGTCCGTGAAGCTGACCCAGATGATGCTGGGTTATCTGTGTTTGGTGTTGCATGGCTCTGTGACCCAGTCCGTGAAGCTGACCCAGATGATGCTGGGTTATCTGTGTTTGGTGTTGCATGGCTCTGTGACCCAGTCCGTGATGCTGACCCAGATGCTGCATGGCTCTGTGACCCAGTCCGTGATGCTGACCCAGATGATGCTGGGTTATCTGTGTTTGGTGTTGCATGGCTCTGTGACCCAGTCCGTGAAGCTGACCCAGATGATGCTGGGTTATCTGTGTTTGGTGTTGCATGGCTCTGTGACCCAGTCCGTGAAGCTGACCCAGATGATGCTGGGTTATCTGTGTTTGGTGTTGCATGGCTCTGTAACCCAGTCCGTGAAGCTGACCCAGATGCTGCATGGCTCTGTGACCCAGTCCGTGAAGCTGACCCAGATGCTGCATGGCTCTGTGACCCAGTCCGTGATGCTGACCCAGATGATGCTGGGTTATCTGTGTTTGGTGTTGCATGGCTCTGTGACCCAGTCCGTGATGCTGACCCAGATGCTGCTGGGTTATATGTGTTTGGTGTTGCATGGCTCTGTGACCCAGTCCGTGATGCTGACCCAGATGCTGCTGGGTTATATGTGTTTGGTGTTGCATGGCTCTGTGACCCAGTCCGTGATGCTGACCCAGATGATGCTGGGTTATATGTGTTTGGTGTTTCATGGCTCTGTGACCCGGTTCTTGAAGCTGACCCAGATGATGCTGGATTGTACGTGTTTGAAGTTGCATGGCTCTGTGACCCAGTTCTTGAAGCTGACCCAGATGCTGCTGGATTGCTGCTTGATGACTCGTGGTGCTGAGAGCCACTTGGCAAAGTGGACTGCGACGGGGCTGACTCGTGCGAGTTTGATGCAGCTTGGTTCTGCGATCTGGTTGGTAAACTGGCCTGAGAGCTGGCAGTCGAGGGTTTGTAACCGTTCAAAACCCGGGTGGGATTCCCTCTTGAGAGAACCCCAGGATGCCTACGGCCAGAACCGAACCTTGACCCACTGGAGCGCCCACCTGTCGCGGAACCTCTACCCACAGGTGGTGCATCTGTCTGGGGCTGTGAGGTGGGGTGCTTTGGAGCAGGAGTGGAGGGTTTCGTGTTTATTACGCTGGGCTGGGCATAAGCGTCTTTACTCTCTGGGTAAGTGAGAGCTGTGTGGTCCTTTCTAGTTGCTGCTGACTCCTGAGTACGTGAGGAGTCAGGGAGGGAGGAAGAAGAAGATGATGATGATGATGATGTGGAAGATGAAGATCCTGAAGATCCTGGTTTCTGATGGACCCTGATCTTGACCGGCCTTCTGGGTGGTTTGGGCGGCTTAGGTTTAGTCGGGGAGGGAGTTACAACTTTGAGGCTGGGGGTTTCAGGAGTCGGCGGCTCCTGAACAACATCGTTTTCTGGATGAACAACGTCGTTGTCTGTGTTTTTCTGCTCCTCCACAGTCTCATCGGCCGTCTCCTCTTGTACTGGTGGAGGCGTGGTGGGACTCTTTTCCTCCACCTGTTCCACCTTTTCTTCCCTTTCTTCTTCTCTCCGTTTCACCCCGTTCCTGACCGAGCCCCTCACCGAGGAAAAGATGCTGTGATAGGACCGCGTCTGAGTGAGTGGGCGTGTCCGCCTGATGGTAGGCGGAGCCTGGGTCGTCTGATCGGGTGTGGTCGGTTCCTCTGTCACCTCCGTTGATTGGAGGTCGGTTTTCTCATCGTGGCTATCCTGCTTGGAGGGGATGTGGCTTGACCGCCGTCTGTCCAGGTTTTTCGAGGAAGACGAGGCAGCACTGCTGGCTGACAAGAGAGAAATTATGTTAACATGATGGAAATGTTGAACTTTTCAGAGCAGATATTTTGACGGGTAAACTCACCTGAAGGAAATAACATTAATTGTGTGTGTGTGTGTGTGTGTGTGTGTGTGTGTGTGTGTGTGTGTGTGTGTGTGTGTGTGTGTGTGTGTGTGTGTGTGTGTGTGTGTGTGTGTGTGTGTGTGTGTGTTTAAGTAGGCGTTACTGTGTGCCAGCATGAACAGCGCCTATAGTTCATGCTGGCACACTGTAATACCCTTACCCACAATTGTTTTTTTTAGCCTTTATTGAGAGTGGAGAGAAATGGGACACACAGAGAGAGTAGTGGGAAAACATTCAGCAAATGTTCTGAGTCCGTCCGACTGGCTGGATATCAAAGAGGCTGTGAAAAATAGTAAATTATTAAAACTACACACATACACACAAGTGCCCGCCCACAAACACAGACACAAATGTACTACTACCTGGCATGACAACAGTGAAGGCTTTGCTCTGCGGTCCCTGTCCTTTCCTGTTGGTGGCTCTGATCTTGAAGATGTAGCGGTCCCCAGGCGTGAGACCTTCTATGGTGGTTGTGGTGGTGCTGCCACGATACGTCACACTTTTCATCCCAAAGGGCTTCATAGCAGGAGCGTAAGACATGATGTACTCTATTGTGGAAGGAGAGTATAACTCACTCAACTGAAAATGAGGAGAGACTATCAGTCAGTATTTATACTGGAGGGAAAACCTCATAGCTCCGAGTGTGGCTATTTTCATATTTGTACTTAAGGGGATACTCCGGTAGTTTTTCTCCACAATTCTCTAGTCTTTATGCCAATTCCCCCATGTGTCCCTTACTGTTGGTCTGGGGAGGGTGTAGAGACAACCACATATCTCCTCTGATACACATGGAGTCAGCATCTGTTTATTTTCTTTTTTTTGGCTTTAACCTTTATTTTTATTTTTTATAGAGGGACAGACAGTAGGCTGACAGGAAATGGGGGAGAGAGATGGGGGGGTGACATGCAGTGACAAGGCCGTCGGGATCGGGAGTCGAACCCGCGGCACACTGCCAGACTGGACTACCGGCCAAGGTGCCTGGACCACCCAGGCCAGCAGCTGTTTATTTTCACCTAATCTCTCGATTCTCTCGGCACCACTGCCCTAAACATGTAATGTTCTTTTTCGTAGGAATAAACACAGAAGCACCCGGGAGGAAGTGGATTAAGAAAGGGGAGGAACCAAACCGAGTTCCTGTTTCTAAAATGAGGTGATGCTGCCAGAGGTAAAAACAAAAGGGGAAAAAATACAGAATGGGTTCCCAGATTGATTTTCACCTGACGGTCAGGAGTTTCACTTGGAAGGCATAACGTACAGTTGGGTGCCACCGATATTGTCCCTTATCATTTGACCCATTTAGGCCTGACCTCAAAATTTAAAAAAATCCTTCTAAATCCTCCAGTTTTCTGAAATAAATATTTTCACGATTTTTAAAAAATAGCAGACCTACAAAGCTCGTAGCGCGCCACTCGGTGGCGCGCTATGAGCTTGTAGATCTGCTATTTTTCAATAGCTAAATTATAATGTTTAAAACACCAAAAGGGGTTCCCGCCCAAAATGGGTTAACTGTCCTTTTGCGCAGATCACGCAAACCTCAGCAAAAAGAAAAGGACAATATCGATGGCCTCCAACTGTATGCAAAGGATCACGCTATGCCTCCCAGTTCAGTGTCGTGCATGCTGAACAGGTGCTCTGACCAACATGAGTAGGACTCACTAGCGTAGCAACAAAAACACCCTCCCCTTGAACATAGCTCACTGGAGCATCTGGCCAAGCCAGTAATACTGTGGAAGACTTGAACCCTATATAGTCTCCATGGTGGTGGGAAGATACTTTACTTTAATTAACCTGGCTTTCTGTGGGTTGAGAAAATGATTGAGGGTCTTCAAGCCCAACTGTATTAAAAGAGCATTGCCGAAAAGCAAAGAAATCGATTATTATTTAACCTTTATTTATCCCAGGTAGGTTCACTGAGCACAAATGTTCTTTTTCAGTAATTACCTGCTTTACAGTACACTCATACAGTTACGGTCTGTGCAGACTGCTGGCCTTTTTCAGAAAAACGCAGCAAAGAAATTGAAAAATGCAGCAGTGTCTTGTTTTGTTTTCGGTTGTATGTATTGTCAATTGTCAGTCGTTTCGTTTTCATGTATGTTTGATTAAAATTCAATAAAACGTAAATTGAAAAAAAAAGAAAAACGCAGCAGTTGCAGGGACCTTTACACATATTGCCCAGTACAACCACAGTCTTATACAATGTTGCTGGCCACTGAGTTACTGCGCTACTGGAGCAGTTAGTGTATAATTGCCCTGCTCGAGATCACTTTAATGATGAATCAAGGGAGGTGAGTGTTGCACATACACCTCCTTCCCAGATTCTTCCTGCCAGTCCGGATCAAACCAGCAATCTTTCAGCCACAACCTTTAGGCCACTCCTGCCTAAAGATTCCTATATAGTATTTCCATTTTACTTATTAGATTATAAAAAGAGTTCACACCACAACTATAACAATAACAATAGTGAATAGTATTGTTATAGTGCTTGGTTTGGACAGCCATTAATACTCCATGTCTGACCTCGTATCCTCCCGTTGGGCTCGTCGGGTGGGTCCCAGGTTGCCGTGACAGCAGTTCCCTTTCCTCTCAGGGGCTTGACCTCAAAGTTCTCTGGCGGACCGGCTGGTGCTAGAAAGTGGAGGAGAGGATAAATAATGAATGGAAAGACGGCGGGGCACTAGCGGGACATGAGGAACAAGAAGCAGCAAAAAGAGACGGAACAGAATAAGGAAAAGAGCTACTTAAGCATGTAACACAGTGACGAGGTCCTTGCCAGTATAGCCTAGACTTAAACTGTAGGGGAAAACTGATGCTATACGTTTCCAGTCTCCCTGGAGATCGTCTATGGAACTGCAGATGGAGATCTGAGCATTGAGCCAGGCAGTAAATGCTGACATCCCAATGAACCTGTGCTCAGGAGGTCCCATGAGTCAGTATGAAATGCTACATTCATGTCAGAACCCAGGCCAAATGCCGGTATCACGTCTCAAGAATGAGGACTAGATGTCAAATGTGTCAAGGTGTGACATGAGGTACATACGTAAAAACGTATACTATTTAAACAGAAAAATACAGAGACAGGGTGAATTATGGGACAATCAAAAATGATGAGGAAAGATACTGTCCAGAACCCCAACTTCAGATGACCTGGGCTTGAATCAGTTATAGAACTTCGCTTTTAAATTCCTATACAATGGACTTGGAGTTTCCATTGCGGGTATCTTTCCTAAACACAGTTTACCCGCTTTTTAATAATGTTTAATATCTACTATAATATTGTGTCCAGGTAACTCAGTTGGTAAAGCTCTCGTCTTTGGACCACAAGGTCATGGGTTCGATCCCGG
This sequence comes from Electrona antarctica, assembly GCF_951216825.1. Classification (NCBI taxonomy): domain Eukaryota; kingdom Metazoa; phylum Chordata; class Actinopteri; order Myctophiformes; family Myctophidae; genus Electrona; species Electrona antarctica. Next base: position 13,411,158 of record NC_136798.1, read on the forward strand.
GCACTGCTAACTCAGCATATAAGTAGCACGGCATGGGTGGGGCAAGTACTGGGAGCTGGTGGTAGGTGTGGTACTCCACCTCAGGGAGCTGGTGGTAGGTGTGGTGCTCCACCTCAGGGAGCTGGTGGTAGGTGTGGTACTCCACCTCAGGGAGCTGGTGGTAGGTGTGGTACTCCACCTCAGGGAGCTGGTGGTAGGTGTGGTGCTCCACCTCAGGGAGCTGGTGGTAGGTGTGGTGCTCCACCTCAGGGAGCTGGTGGTAGGTGTGGTGCTCCACCTCAGGGAGCTGGTGGTAGGTGTGGTGCTCCACCTCAGCAATCTCAGGGGTCTAGTACTGGGGGCTGGTGGTAGGTGTGGTGCTCCACCTCAGCAATCTCAGGGGTCTAGCGCATTGTAACGGAATCCCGTGTTCTCAGCTGATACTGACAATAAGCCTCTCCGACTGACTTACTTTTTTTATTTTTTTTTATGCCAGACTGGATTACCAGCCAAGGTGCCTGGACCGCTGAGCCACGGCCCAGGCCCCCACTGACTTACTTAATGCAATAATGTATTAGATGAATTATTGTCACTTTATTACAATAATCACTGCACTGCCAAAACAAAACATGGTCAGTACAGGCAAACGCCTACCTGCTTCAGGGGTCCTCTGGAAGACTGAGGCAGTCCACTTGCCATGCTTGTCTCCCTGCGAGATTCTGAGCGAGAATTCGTACATGCCGTCTGCTGACAGAGTGTCTATAAGTACTCTTCTCTGGGTGCTCTCCTTGTATTCCCAGCGTGCCGACTCCCCCTTCTCTCTGTACTTCACTGTGTAGGATCTGGATGAGGGGATAAGGCAGTTGTAGTTCAGACCAGGAACCTTTTATCTCTTCAGAAGATAAAGAAAGAGGACAGATAAAGATGGCCATGGGGGAACTACAAGGTTGACACGGTCAAGCATTTCTGCATTGAACTTTAGAACAAAATCACACCTGTGTGAAGTGAGGGGCGCTCTTATGATCGTACATCACCATGACGTAAAATAAACACGATGCCTATTTGCTCGGATACTATTCTCCATTCATTGTCAATGGGAATTTAATATTTGTTTAAGACGTTTAAGAAGTTTGTGGACGGTAACCAAAAGTTGGACCCTCATGATAAATGCTTGTCAGACATGATTTCATTACGTCAGACAGGCTATATAAGACCTTACACCACTCAGTTCACACGGGTGTGATTTTTTGTTCTTCGCTCTGGATTAAGAGTGTCTGCTAAATGCCTAAATTGTAAATTGTAAAAAAAGAAGAAATTGCACAAATTGTAAGAATAACAGATCTACAATCTCACAACTAGTTGCATGATGACGCGCTGTGATCTTGTTTGAAATGACCAAACCTGCCTACCGATGATGTCACTAGTAGGAAAGGCACGTTTCTTAACATTCCAAAGCCCTCCTGAGATAGCCTTGCGTAGCCAGCCTTCAATCTGCTTTTGCAATGCATAATAATGCATTAGGACCAATTACTGTACATGAAGATACTGTAGGTTGAAAATGGGCATAAAGGTCTTTTGAGTTTACATACGGTATGTAGTACTGTATGCTCTCTCTCTCTGTCCTTCTTTCTTCACAGTGTCCTACCTGGATGCTCCTGCGGTGACCTTCCCCATCTCTACAGCGGGATCAACCCAAGAGATGAGAACAGACTGAGGGGACATGACCCGCACACTGATGTCCTTGGCCTCATACTCCTCAGGCTCTGGAAACACACACACACACGCGCGCGCACACGCGCACACACACACGTAACATGATTAACATTAATCAAAGTTATTATCGACCATGACACTTGGTTATTATTTGGCCCAATTTGCATTGCATTGGTGCTGCTCATTTGTACCTGGTGTAGCTTTTTTGGTTATGGCGGCTCTGTTGACGGGTGCGCTCCGGCCCAGTGCTCTCTGTGCCTGCAGTGACACCACATGAACGGACTCAGATGCTATGAACAGAAAGGGATACCAGGCACGGCCCGGGTTTACACTATGGACACTAGTAGTAACATAATGGACACTAGCGTGGTCACTAGTGAAATGGACACAATTGACACTGGTGATACACAAACATTTATTTATCTAACTTTTTGTAAATTAAACTAAATTACAAGAATATACTGATCACAATTTTACAGAGTCACAATTGTACACAGTAAAATGTTAATTTAACTCTGACATCCTAATATTTTAACTTGCTATAACTTGTAGCAGTCAATGATATTTCTCTAAAAACAGAGTGTGTTGCGGGGGCCTCTCTCTCACCTAGTTGAGAGGCTGCGTTGCGGTTCCTCTGGTCAGACTGAGGCTTGGCGTAGCGATGGGGCCTCCTGTTCACTAGCGGAGTTCCTGCCAGAGCTCTGCTCTCTGGTTGCGGAGGGCCGGATGAAGACTGCGGTGGCCTCCTGTGTGTCCTGGCAACGGAAACACCTGCAGAGGGCTGGCTGTTTCTGTCCACGGCGGCCACAGCCTGCACGGGAGGCTCGGCTCTGGGTGCTGCTGCTGCTGCTGCTCTAGACCGGGTTGACACTGCTGCTGGCAGATAGAGGAGACAGAGAGCACTGAAGCTACACATCGAGAGATCGTTTGTGTGATTTGTAATCACGCCTTGCAGATGGGGTCACTATTGAGAGTTTAACATTGACACTGAATATTACCATGGAAAACAAATACATCAGTGACAGTCCCCATTGTGCAAAACCGCAGCCATCCACCGATAAACACATGATCCCACATCTCATTCTCATTCAGCCAGTAATAATTGAAAACATGGCCCCCCCCTGTCACAATCGCGACACATGATGGGATGGCTTCCCACTGTCATCCGCTCCTAATTCTGCTATTCCCCTGCTTCCTGTTGTAGCCTAATGTTTCCTCAGTGGGACTCCATCTTGGATGCAGACACAGACAGCCAGACATTCAGCCCTCATGCGTCGTCGTTCTGGCGGCCGTGCTGAGCGATAGCATTGACAACTTGAGAAAAACACCTCGGTCTCTCCTCCTCTTTCCTCTCCTCTCTGTTGCTTTCTCATAATCACTGTCAGATGAGAGGGGTCTGCCTGCTTTCCAATCAGGCTGACTGTACAGTGTAGACACAGAATCACTGTCAGATGAGAGGGGTCTGCCTGCTTTCCCATCAGGCTGACTGTACAGTGTACACACAGAATCACTGTCAGATGAGAGGGGTCTGCCTGCTGACTGTACAGTGTAGACACAGAATCACTGTCAGATGAGAGGGGTCTGCCTGCATTCCCATCAGGCTGACTCTAGTGTACACACAGAATCACTGTCAGATGAGGGGGGTCTGCCTGCATTCCCATCAGGCTGACTCTAGTGTACACACAGAATCACTGTCAGATGAGGGGGGTCTGCCTGCTTTCCCATCAGGCTGACTGTACAGTGTACACACAGAATCACTGTCAGATGAGGGGGGTCTGCCTGCATTCCCATCAGGCTGACTCTAGTGTACACACAGAATCACTGTCAGATGAGGGGGGTCTGCCTGCTTTCCCATCAGGCTGACTGTACAGTGTACACACAGAATCACTGTCAGATGAGAGGGGTCTGCCTGCATTCCCATCAGGCTGACTGTACACTGTACACACAGCTTAAGCAAGTCGACTCACTTAAGTAAATGGATGCATGTGGCTGAAGCGGTGTTCACTAAAACTATGATGAAAAAGGTTCGGACCTACCCTTTTTCACTGACGAAAACTAAATTAAACTAAGATAAAATATATTGACAATTGTGTCCATCCATCCCATCCCAATGTCAACCGTGACATTAGCAACTTCCTCCTGGGGGATCCTGAGGTGTTCCCAGGCCAGTGTCGAGATGTAATCGTCAACAGATAAAAACTAGACTAAAATTATGGGGAGGGTGTAGAGACAACCACATATCTCCTCTGATACACATGGAGTCAGCAGCTGTTTATTTTTATTTTTAATAGAGGGACAGACAGTAGGCTGACAGGAAATGGGGGAGAGAGATGGGGGAGTGACATGCAGTAAAAGGCCGTCGGGATCGGGAGTCGAACCCGTGGCACACTGCCAGACTGGACCACCGGCCAAGGTGCCTGGACCGCTGAGCCACGGCCCAGACCAGCAGCTGTTTATTTTCACCTAATCTCTCGATTCTCTCGGCACCACTGCCCTAAACATGTAAATAATGTTCTTTTTCGTAGGAATAAACACAGAAGCACCCGGGAGGAAGTGGATTAAGAAAGGGGAGGAACCAAACCGAGTTCCTGTTTCTAAAATGAGGTGATGCTGCCAGAGGTAAAAACAAAAATTGTTAGGGAAGGAGTAGTGGAGAAGAGATCCAGTAGAACTAAAAGACCAAATGTTAGGGAGGGACTAGTGGAGAAGAGATCCAGTAGAACTAAAATACATTTTATCATCATTTATCATTTTTATGAGACTTTTATGGTCATTTTATGGTTGCACTGCCACTCGGGTGCTTTGAAAATAGCAATCTACTGTACAAGCTCACAATGCGAGCTTGTAGATCGGCTAATTATTTTAAGCATGCAACCAAGTGTACCAAAAACAAAACAAAAAAACGATATTTTTGTCGACAAAATAAACTGTAGATTTAGTTGACTAAAATCGCATGATATTTAGTCGACTAAAACTAAACTCGAACTAAAACATTTCAGATGACTAAGATATGAATAAAACTAATTGGAATTTTATTCAAAACAGTAAAGGTCAACATGCTGTGAATCACAGTCTCCCATCATGCTGCCACACCTCCTAACCAATTTACTTAGTTTTACCCATTGATGCCTGAGGCCGAATCTGGGAACGCCTTCTAGGGCCTGACCTAAGGTTTCTAAAAACCTTCAAATTCTGATTATAATTTTTTTAAATAGTTATGTTGCTACATGTATAGCAATAGCTGATGAGACGCAGAGAGCGCGCCGGCATCAAGGGTAGAACAACGTATACGTTGCATCAGGCATCAATGGGTTAAGTGAGAGTCAGAATTTTAGTAGCACATGGTCTAAATGTTGTTTTGGGAGCCTTTCCACTCTGGCCAGAACTATTAACACTGCTGTGATTGTTTGCTTACATGGTAGTATATTAAGGAACCTGAGACTGACGTTTTGAATACACTTGAGGGCGGAATTTGAGATAGTTCATCAATCCAGGAGCTGGAAGGCAGGTTTTTCTTGAGGGGGATTTGGAGAACATTCTAATTAAGACAGATATTGTTTTTGCGACACGCACGCACGCACGCACGCACGCACGCACATGACATTAGCAACTTCCTCCTGGGGGATCCCGAGGTGTTCCCAGGCCAGTGTCGAGATGTAATCGTCAACAGATAAAAACTAGACTAAAATGTTAGGGAGGGATTAGTGGAGAAGAGATCCAGTAGAACTAAAAGACAAAATGTTAGGGAGGGACTAGTGGAGAAGAGATCCAGTAGAACTAAAATACATTTTATCATCATTTATCATTTTATGAGACTTTTATGGTCATTTTATGGTTGCACTGCCACTCGGGTGCTTTGAAAATAGCAATCTACTGTACAAGCTCACAATGCGAGCTTGTAGATCGGCTAATTATTTTAAGCATGCAACCAAGTGTACCAAAAACAAAACAAAAAAACCAAATTTTTGTCGACAAAATAAACTGTAGATTTAGTTGACTAAAATCGCATTGACTAAAATCGCACGCACGCACGCACGCACGCACGCACGCATGCACTCACTCACTCACTCACTCACACTCTCTCTCTCTCTGCCAGCACAGCTGGGTGGTTTATTTTTCCCACTGGATCTTAAGATAATGGTTTGATAGCTTCCCTTACGGTTAGCTACTTTCATTGATGATTGCTGAGTGATGTGCCAGCTTCTCTGTCCGTCTCCAGATCTGAGGTTTCCTCTCAGCATCTCCTGTGTTCACATCTTTTCTTTTAACTCCACCATCTGTCTCTCTAGTAGCATATCTTTCTAGCCAACCCAATCTCACAGAAATACCGGTACATAAATGCATGCCTAGAAAACAAAACCAAAGATCCGTACATATTACGACTACTGTTTTGACCGCGACGGAGGCATGGCTTTCACTAGTAAGTGTTATTTCACCGTGGCTGGGTGAGTTCGGGTTTGACATTATTTACTATTCTGTCCATATCGGGTTACAACTCAGACGGGGCTGAGTCGTCTCTACCGAACTTGAGCCACGGGAGACACCACCGAGCGGCCCTAAAGGGGCCGCGAGTTGCCGTGTCGAGCGTTGCGGCGCCCCTCCGTCTATGGGGAGGATTTCAGTGTTGTTGGGGATTTTTGGGTTTTCTAGGCGTGTATGTACGGAACATATTTAGGTATTTCTGTGAGACTGGGTAGTTCTAGCAGTGTGCCAACAAAGGTTTTACTGTAAAACAGCACTTATATTATGATAATAGCACAGTAGTAGTTTTCAACGGGATGTCTGAATAATGGGACGTGAATAATGACATGGCACAGCATAACCCTGGACATCAAAAGGTTATTAGATAGATATAAATTGATCTAATTTTGCATGAGGAATCCAACACAACACATTTCATCTTCCAAAGTCTCTCAATTACTGTGACCTTGATTGTGGTCACAGTTTTCAGTTTCAGTTTTCAACCGAAAAGTTAGTCATCATTTCAGGACCACCCGGACAGATCATTCTCTCCAAGTTTCATGGAAAAACTGTCCATCCATTCTTTCGTTATTTTGCTAACAGACAAACAAACAGAATGGGGTGCATGAAGACATAACAACCCCTGTCCAATTCAGTTGTCAGAGGTAATAAAAATAAGATTTTAATAGAAGATTTAAACCAGATGAAACCTAATATGCTCTGACTACAAAAGTGTTTATAAAGAAAATCCATCCAATTCCAGCTTGTTTTGACGATAATGCTGCTGGATATCTTTGACCAATTGTGTCATGAATATTTAACACCGATGCATGTCTGGTGCAAACCCAGTGTACTCTATAACTGAAACCTGCCGTATTACCCTGTCCGCAGCTATGTGTGGCATGGCATGGCATTGTAATCGCCCCTGTCTGTGTGTCTGTGAGCAAACTGGAGAACAGACACCCAGATTTTCAGGAGACGTTGGAAATGGGAATGATCAGTAGCATGTCCCAAAGAGATTATTACGGTTTGGGTTGAAAAGGACAAGGACATTCCAACTTGCCGAACTGAGAGATACGTGTACAACAAATCACTAATCTCATAACATGTGCACATTGTGCAGACTCTAAATTTGAGTTTTAGGTTATTGGATTTCTAGAGTGTGAGTGTGTGTGTGTGTGTGTGTGTGTGTGTGTGTGTGTGTGTGTGTGTGTGTGTGTGTGTGTGTGTGCGTGTGTGCGTGTGTGCGTGTGTGCGTGCGTGCGTGCGTGCGTGCGTGTGTATGTGCGTGCGTGTGTTTTTTAATGGGTTCTCTCTGTTTTCTACCGTCTCCACAGGAACAAGCTGCTGATGAAAGATGGATGCACAGTACTCCCCATTTGGTTCAAATCAGCCAGGTTCTCTTGCACCTTATTTTCTCCTTTCTCTTTCTCTCTGGAAAACGTGTCATGTGCATAGCTTGGCCCAGGGTCTTTACACCGCGGACCACTAAAGCAGTGGCTCCCGGTGTCCTACGACTGCCAAACCACTGCGGTCTTTCCTGGAACTTCGATGGTCCGAGGTGCTATGAGGCAGATGGCCAGAGACACATACCAGCTGCTCCGGTGGAGACCTACCTCAACGACTGACTGAGACTCAAAGGCGAGGAGTAAGTTACCCCATTTTCTGTGGTGATGTCGGTCCATCTGTCCACTTGTTCACCACTTTGGTCACAAACAACATATTGATTTTGGAGACTTTGTGACATTTTCTCTAGTGTCAAGCCACCATTAGGCCAACATTCCCACTAGTACACATTTTATTCCAAAACAGGATATCGCCACTGGATTGCCTTGGAATTCCCAGAAAATCACCCATACTGATTTTGGTGACCTAATGTCATATCCTGTAATTGACACCATTAGACCAAGATTTCCACTTGCACACAAGATATCTCAAAAAGGGAAGATTGACCTGAAAGTGCTTTAGCACATTTATGCTTCCCAAAGGATGTCAACTACTGAATGTGGTGACCGAGTAGTGATATTTTCTTTAGCTTGTTAGGTTAGCTCAGAATCTAATAGGCAGATTGCCTATTGAGTGACCCCACCCCACCCTCAGGCCAAATTGTCATCTTCGCAAGTTACCTTAAAAGATGTCAAATTTGAATCGGAAGATTTCATGATGCCCACCTTTTGTCAACATTTGCTCCCTTTGGGGGCAGTTAACAGGTTTTTAGTGTCTTTTAGGCATTTAGCAGACGCTCTTAATCCAGAGCGACTATTGTGGATATAGCCTAATCTGTAAACATCAACCTGGCTAACATCATGATCAGGCTAACAAAAGTCATACACTTAAAAAAAATAGGTGGCAAATATCTATACCTCTATTATGCATATGCTGTATCTATTTAGGAAAATTAAATATTGTATATTAAACAAACTATTCTACTATGACAGAAGGCACACAATAGTGGAAACTTTGTGTGCAGAAAGAAGTATTAAGAAAGTATTTTGTTTCAAAGCTTCCCCAAACCATTGAGATTAATCACCACATTAGACGAGGGGAGTCCACTTACGTGTGATGACAGCAAATCATTTCTACAGGCACAGATGAGATAATGATACGAGCACAGCTATAAGCTGGGAAGCATTACTCCCACCTGTTGAATGTAATGGTATATTAGTTAAGGGTTTGTGTTGAGGTCTGTCTTACCTGCTGATGAGGAGTTGACAGGTGCTCCACCGACTACAGCAAAACCATCCAGTTTACCCCAGTCAGGACCACCTGGGGGAAGACACACGCAATGAGACCGCTGGCACAAAATGATCGACAGTTGAGATAGGCCCTCGCAAAAAAAAAGTTGTTTTTGCATCAAAACAATCAATTTAAGAAAAGCAGTTGTTGCGTCTGTCTGTGCTAATCTTATTTGCAGGGGCCAGCTATAACATTTTGAATATATAGTTTTAAATGTGTTGCCCATCATCTGTGATAAAAGACTCCATAACTTTATCTATTACTAGCTCTCTCTAAATATCCATCACTCTTTTTCCTTTGTCTCTTTCTCTGGATCAAACACCCTCGCGTGCCGAAAACAGCTGATCTACAAGCTCAGCATGCACAACACAGTATACCAGGGCTATAAGTCATCCTTATCGCTATGTTGTTCTAGCAGAGACTCGCCAGACAAAGTAATGATGTGGAGGAAAGCAGCGGGCTGTTATTTATGGAGACGCATGCTGCTGAGGGAACAACATAGATCGATCTGCAAGGAATGTTGGGAAACGGGAACACTGACTTTACGCAGATTTATGGCACACTGTGACGGAGCTGGAGCAACCGCTATAGGGCCGCCCGCCGGCGGCACGCACAGAGGCACACAACAAGACAGACGCACGCACGCACACACACGCATACAGTACACGACTGTGTGCACGCACGCACGCACGCACGCACGCACGCACGCACGCACGCACGCACGCACGCACGCACGCACGCACACACGCACACTGTGACACACACACACACACACACACATATACATACATACATACATACACACATACACACACTCATAAAGGCAGACACGTATGTCTACAAAGATAAAGGCAACGAGAGAAGAAAATGAGAGAAGAAACACACATTGCACATGCACAGTTTGCACGCACGCACACACGCATAGTCGCATACACACACGCACACATACAGACAATGGACGACAGTGAGAGGCTGCAACACCAGTCACACCCCTACTTACTCACCAAACAAATACTCAGTCACGCACGCGCAAACAGAGTGAGTGACCACAACACAAGAGACGGGGTTAAAGGAGCGGGGCTTGGTTTGGATGTGGAAAACAAGGGTTGGCTGCAGGCTTTAGAGCTGCTGATGAAGTATGGCCCCATGATGCCAAGCACAGAGGAAAATGGAATAATGACAAATGCAGACTGTGCTCCTCCAACACTGCAAACTGTACATTTATAGAAACATAAGGCCTTGACTGGTGTTTTTACAAGGTGAGATTAAGAACTGCCAGTAAAGGCTGTAAAGAGCTCAAAATAAATGTCCCCGGATTTTAAAGCCTAATTTATGCTCCGTCGCACGACGGCATGGCGCCAAACATAGCGACCTACAAGCTCACAACGTGTCGCAGCCACGCCGTGGGCGTGTTGGGACCTTGTAGGTCGGCTGTTTTTGGCGTGCAATGCCGAACGTGCACTTTTGAATGAATCAGGCTTTAGTCTGAAATCACTGGACCAGGTTGTAAGTGACAAGTCACACCGTGGTGGCCTTGAGAACGCTCCAATTCTGGCAAATGCACCGCAACAGCGAACTCAATTGCAGATAGAAATGAGTCCCACTCCCACATACACACACGCACACCTCACCTCCAGGCGTCTCTGCTCTGTACACGGGTTTGCTCATCCCCTCCTCGTTCTCGGCACTCATCTTGAGAAAGTGCAGAACTCCCGGCTCTGAAAACACACTCCGAAGTTTAAGCCAAACCTCTTTTTTTCCTCCTTTCCCTCCATTTCTCTTGACTTGGATGACTTTCTTGTCCAACCCTGCTACTGTACCAGCATCTCCTCAGGGCCTTTTTCTCATGCACACATGCATACATGCCACTCACTCTTTTTAACGCACGCTCCTTCCTCCCTCTCACAATCGTGTCTCTCACACAATGTTTTCCTTCCACCTGTCTCTTACCTACATCCTCCAGTAGCTGGGAGCGGCTGTCCTTGCCCACTTTAATGATGCGGAGTGACCTCATGGACTTGCCGTAGCCGATGCTGTATCCGTCCACAGGTCTTCCATCCAGCTGGACGGGAGGCTCCCAGCTCACCTCCAGGCCCTTGTCCACGGAGGTCAGTTTCACATTGCGTGGCCGCAGAGGTTTTTCAGCTGCAACACAAACACATTTGGATTTGGGTGATTATACCAATAGGCTGCATCCATTTGAACTAAAAATGTCTTAGAGTTAGAAATTTGAGATGGACAGGGCAGGCAAATGAAAGACATCTCTGACCGGCTCTGAGTCAACAGGGGATTACGTCACAAGTGTGACGTAAAGACAAGGGCGTTAACTGGGCCTACACTGTCTCTGTGCACACAAGCCTGCATGAATGTTTAACCACTTATTCACTATCAAGGACCACACCACCAAATGAGGACGTTTAACAGATTTTATTAACGAAGAAGGAAACGAATATTGAACGAAGATGACCCACGACGGGTCATCTGGCCATCCAGCTGGACATCAGGTAATTTAAGCCGAGGTGGGGAGGCTTCGGGGATCGGCCGACGTGCTCCCGGGCACAACGAACCCCCCTCTAACATCTCCTGTTAAAGGAGATGTTAGAGGGAGTAGGATGACGAATTAGGGTGGGGGGAGGGATGACGAAAGCGAGAACGAGCCGTTTCGACCGAAATTCAACCGATAATTCCCAGTAGGTTACTTATTACGCCGATCTTATCTAGCCGATCTGAAAATTCCAAGCCACCTCATACCCTCACCTAAACATAACCGCAAGCATGTCGCAGCGCGGTTCCAATATTAACGCATGTTCGCCAACCTTAATCCTGTCGTTTTCCGGGTTTTCGTTTTATCAATCGGCAGAGCATGGCCATACTCATCGAAAACAATCGTACTGATCCGAAGTGATCACTGCAGTCTTGTCGATTGATAACAGTCAAAACGGGTGCGAGAACATAGGGAGAACCGTGGGTTGGATGGGCTTTTATATACAGGTGGAGGTGACCTGATTGGAGGTGGCTTGATAGGAGGTGGAGGTACAGTAGCTGTGTGGGAGGTGTGGTCCTGCTCCTGAACTTCAGCTATGGGCTCTCTCTCTGTGTGTGTGTGTGTGTGTGTGTGTGTGTGTGTGTGTGTGTGTGTGTGTGTGTGTGTGTGTGTGTGTGTGTGTGTGTGTGTGTGTGTGTGTGTGTGTGTGTGTGTGTGTGTGTGTGTGTGTGTGTGTGTGTGTGTGTGTGTGTGTGTGTGTGTGTGTTCCATGTGTGTTAGTGTGCATTATAAGCTGCAAGCTGTTCACATGTGTTTGCATCAATATCAAGACATTTCCCTGTAGATTATAGTAATTGTACTTGGCAATTAAAGGAATTCTGCATGTAAGGCTGCCCGGAAAACTACAAAACAACTTGATAGTAAACAAATGAGGATCTGTCTGCATGTAAGAATGCAGGAAAAAAGGACTCCTCTTTTCCCCTCTTCATCCATAACAAAGCAACAAAACAGCAACAAACACTCCTGAGTATTAACAGACACAGACACGCTCCATCTTCCTTTGAGTTGCGTGCGGGACTATGGCACACTGTAGTGGTGAGGACAAGATTCCCCCGCAGGCTGGCATTGATAACACTCAACTAACGCAATAAAGCATTTACTAGCATATTAAAACATCAACATAACAGTACTAGGGATGTTAACAGTTAATCGCTAATCGATTAATCTCTGTTAAGAAAACGTAACTTAACAGTTAACAATTCATCGAAAATGATGCGGTTGTAATGCTGTCTGCGCGCTCGTGGCCAAGGAACGCACATGTGGGCCGGTTAAAAAAAAAATTATCCCCCACCTTGGTAGCCACAGAAATGTCTCTGCTTTTGTATGTGATTTGACAAGACAGTGCACTATTCATTTAATTCTATTCCTCATACAAAGATGCCATTGCCTGGCCCTGCATCCAATAAATATTTGATTAATGAATATAATATGCCTTTTGTATTATTTCTGTATATCAGCAAAATGTAGATTTTGTAGATTAGACGTTGAGGGAAATTAGGATTCTCTCTTTTTTTTACGCCGCTTATCAACTAACCGGTTAATCGATCGCTAAGGTTATCAAAACGTATCACTTATCAATGAATGAATCAATCGATAATTCCCATCCCTAAACAGTACCATTATAGCTTGTGTGTGAGGACAGCCATTGAAAGACCCTAGACAAAAATTGGAGCAGAGTGCACTAAATGAGCCTACTGTAATTGTATCAATTTAGTCACTCGGGTGTACAAAACCAAATGAACCTGATATTTGGTTACAATAGTACACTCTCCAGAGTGAAAAATAAACACTGAGGAATTTACAGTGTAGCTAAGATGCCCAGGATGAGTCTGTTTAGAGTAGACCATCAGGTACTGTATACAAACAGCAGATATTGGCTGAATCTTCTGCCAAGGTTTGCCATGTGTCCAAAATCAGGATAATGGTGGGAAAATTGGTACTCGAAATGTCTTGGTACTTAAAATGTCACTCCAATAGAATCCTGTATAGCATAGAATGCATGCATGGGCCAAAGTATATTCACGATCTTGCGCTATATCATGGACCATCCAGACCTTTCAGGTAATCTGAGACAGGTCTGCTTTCTGCTCCCATAATCACAACTAAACGTGGAGCGTTCAGGTTTCTTTATGCACTGCATTTTATCTGGAACAAACCCAGAAAACTGCAGGTCTGCTACAACTCTCAACTTATTTTTCCTTTCTTTCATTCCTGCTGCACTGTAATTGTATTATTCTTATTTGTGTTTTACTTTTTATTCTTTTTTTATTGTGCTCTCTTAATGCTCTGTGTCTTAATGTCTTAATGCTTAATGTTTTATATAAAGCACTTTGAATTGCCTTGTTGAAATGTGCACTTGCCTTGCATGAGGTCATTTAACTCACTCAATGCAAAGAAGCACTTAGTTTAGTTTATTCAGTCTGAATAAACAATTTCTCCTGAAAACTATAGTAAATTCACCTTAGCCCTTGCTAATCAAATGTCACTAAACACCTTAATTACAAAAAGACCTGGTGTTAAATAAGACATTAAACAACATGCACATAGTTGGCATTCTGGTCATTCACTGGTGTCACATGTAACTACTACTGTTGCGGGGTTGTAGTATGTCCAACTCATTAACAGTCTACTCTACACCATATCCCTGTGCTCTCCAAGGGTTTACAGCGGTAGTTTTGGTTTAGCATGGCCACAAAATGACTTTATCACTCTAAATTCTTGTTGTCTGCAGGTGTGAGCCCAGCTGTGATCTCCACTTTTACTTTCCACGTTCACAAACTATTTGAGCCTCAAGTTTACACACTAGGAATACAGCTCCTTAGAGACATGCAGTGTTGTCTCTCTTTAGCTTTGAGTTTTAGTATGTGCTGAAAGCTCTTCTCGTCACTGTGCCTGCATGCTCACTGAAAGATACCACAATGGTGGCACATAGCCCAGAAAGAGAGACACATGTCGTGTGTGTGTGTGTGTGTGTGTGTGTGTGTGTGTGTGTGTGTGTGTGTGTGTGTGTGTGTGTGTGTGTGTGTGTGAGTGTGAGTGTGAGTGTGAGTGTGAGTGTGAGTGTGTGTGTGCGTGTGCGTGTGCGTGTGCGTGTGTGTGCGCGTACAGTGTATGGGAATGTGTGAGTGTTTTCTAATCAAAGCAGAAAACAAAACACTATCTCTCTCTCTCTCATTATTTCCTCATTAATCGAGGCTTACAGCGGGAGTCGTTTTCATCAGCTGTTCGAGACGGACGGCACTGATGCAAGCCTGGACGCGCTTCATTCAGTTCCAACCACTGTTTCCAATAAGGCCGTGTATTACGTAGGAATGGATCCGCTCGCCTGTCCAGACATCAATCTGTGATTTGGCCTGTTGGGAGATTTACGATTCCGAGTGCAAAGCAGAGGTTTCTGATTAAATCAAGGCTCTTTATAAAGCACAGCACATGCGAGAATGCCGCCATCCAAGAATAAACAGTTGTGTGAAGCAGTTAACCGACTGAGCAGCCGCAACATAATAATTTAGGGGCTTTGACTTGAGTTCAAAGGGGTTGGCATGGGAAACTAGGGTAATAATAGAATATTTTCTATACTGAACCATATGCTGTTGAATGTGTTATGTGTTTTTATTTGTACAGGTTTATTGCACCTGGGCCCTGATGTAGGTAGGTATTGGTAAGCAGGCATTGTAGGTAGGTCCAGGTCGGTAGAGAGATATAGACAGACTATATACATTTGACAGTGGAAAAGATTGACTATGTGAAGAATGAGGGTAGGGCCTGATGAGGGGTCATTATGTCAGTGTCTTTACTGAGGGAATTATGTGTTTGCATATGTGTCTGTGTGCGCGAGCGTGCACATGCGCTAATGTTTTAGCACCACACACTGCACAGACATGCATGTGTTAAGCGGTACATGGAGCATATGATATATAGGTTGAATGCCTCTTGTTAAATGCTTCTAGAAAGTGCTTCTGTTCGTACACCTGCACTCTGCTTTTACAAGTGCATCTTCTCACCTCACCTACCACAAAATCACAGACACCGACCCCTCAGTCACCGCCATTTGAATTCCCATTAACCCCTCATAACTGTCCTCCGCATCAACAAGCATCAATAACCTGAGGGTTAACTATTCCGGCTGAAGGGCCCAGCCCAGTGTCACTGTCATACTGCATTATATTGTCAGGAGAGCTAGAACTCTAGTGGCCCCTGGTAACACACCAACCACCACATTTTCTTACACTGACCAGAACTACTTAATATTCACCAAAAGTCCAAAACCAGACCAGAACTACAAACACCAAAAATGGTGCGGAACTAACCCTTTAACATGACATAATGTCTCACCAGTATTCAACTTACTAGACCATACAGTATGAAGAAAACAGACCAGACTGAAGCTACAATATGACCAAGACCACCTGGTATTTTGACTGCAGTCAGTTTCACCAGCACATTAATCACCTGACTGTCAGTTTAATGTTATTGTAATCCACCCTAGGTTAACTTTAGATATAACATAGGCACAGGAGTGCACAGACACCCACAATCCACAAATAGTAAGTACTGTTATGTACAGTTGGGGATAAAGTGCCTTGCTCAATGGTGAGAGGGACGAGACTAATATCCGCAGTGATATTAGCATCGCTACGCGAGGCTAGGTGTGTTCATAGGTACATGAGGTGTTGTTTGAAGGGCGAGCATGTGTCATTCACTTTTTGTCCATATTATAAATGACTTGCTTGTCCAGGGATTCAAACTCCCTTTCCTAAACACTGTAAAATCATGTGTGCTAATTTAATTTAAATTGGAGTTAAATTAACACAGGATTATGCTGTGAGCCTGGTTGGACATATATTGTCATGCGATTTTCTCTGTGTAACAAACTTGCTGCTGTGACTGCCCCTGTATCGTGACAGGTGGTCTCATGGACCAGGTGCTACCTGTTTATCTGATTGGCATGGTGCCTAGATGACATCATGGCATGAGATAAGTCAGCAGTTGCTGGCTTGACAGATGAGTGACAGGTAGGCGAGCCTGGGTTCAACCTACGTAAATCAAGTAATCAAATACTCCTGACATTCCTTGTGCGGTGGAAAATATTATCCATTTTCTCTTTGTCTTTGATTCATCTCATTTTCTCACGCACGCACGCACGCACGCACGCACGCACGCACGCACGCACGCACGCACCATCAGAGTTCCTCTTTATTAAGTGGAGCGAAGAAATTAAATTCCTGGCCTGGCCTGCGAGGACATGATTTCCTCTTTCCTCTCTACCAGTTACCCTCTCTCTTTCCAGTCTCACATTCCAGCAAGTGATGGATTGTGGTCCAGTGGAAGAAGTTGGCATTGTTTATTATCCAAAGACAGTGTGCTTTTTGTCTGTTATTTAGCCTGCTTCCAACCAGTGTCCAGATACCCACGATGGCCCTAATACTGTCCGTGGCACGCAGTCCCTCTAGACTGGCACGAAAAGAAAGCAGTTAACACTCCATCATCTTGTCACAACCACTCCAGACTAGCGGTGCTGCCTACTGGCTTGCAGTACAGGAATGGAATTGTCTCAGGCTGCTTCCAGGTGTGAATGGGTTCTCATGCTGCCCCAAGGAGACAAGAGAACCACAACAAACATCTGCTGAATACAGTCAGGAAACCCCATGACATCATAAGTCAGGGACTAACAATATACAGTATAGAGAGAAGGGCAAGGGTTTAAAGAATGAGGGGATAGGAAGATGTGGATATATATATATATATCTATATATCTAGAGAGAGAGAAAGAGAGAGAGAGAGAGAGAGAGAGTGAGAGAGAGAGAGAGAGAGAGAGAGAGAGAGAGAGAGAAAATAAAGCAGACTGCATGCTTAAAACAGATAGGCAGGGAGACAAATGAGAAGGAAATTATAATGTGGTCACTGAGCTCATAATTGCAGGTGACGTATTTCTTTATTTCTCTATTTCTCTATTTTACTTTGGATGCCTTTTCTGTCTGGAGTGCAGGAGCTCCTCTAACAGAAGAATCTATGCGCTCAAGAAACGTTAAAACATCTGCACTTTGGATTGCACTGGCAGTTTCAGTCTGCCTGCCTGGCTGCTCAAGATGCTATCTCCATTTGACTGACACATCAGTCTGCTTAGGCAGGCTTAATGTGACACTCGTCACAGTCTTTACAACCTGAGTACCTGCAGGCTATCACTCAGACGTCCAGCATTCTTGTCAAATTAATTTATGGGACTTAATATTACACACCGGAAGCCTCATGTAGGCGCCTTCTACATTCTTAAAACAATTACAAGTCAAAATTATCAACATCAAAGCATCAAATGTTTAGTTAACGGGACGAGGACAATACACCATTTAATGGAACTATTTGATGCCACCTGCCATGCGTAATTACGCACGGGAGCGCGCAAGACTTGAGATGCAATAAAAAGCAACGATCAGCAGTAGCCTACTATACAAGAGGGAGTAACCACCCCGCCTCTGCTGCTAGACTAGCCGCAATTTGCAACTTGCGGCTACTGCTAGACTAGGTAACAATTATTGTCAAGATAACAGACGCAAAATCAAACAACGAATTGTGTAATTGTAATATCTGAAATGTGAATTAATTCATGGTGTGCCTACTCTATGATGTAACGGCATATTCCATGATTGCTTCGAGGAAATGATCATCATATTTTCCTTCCATAAAGTAACGGCTGAAAAGACACAATGTCAGCACAAATTGGTTCTTCTTTCTCGTGCAGGCACAGGCTCTTCACAACATAAACACACACTCAGTATAACAGTCTACATACAGAGTATGCATTCAGTTGAGTTTGGTGGAGTTAATTGTATGCATGATTCGAATATAACAGTATATACAAACTACCACAACCCTCGTTTGCTGATTTTTTAAAAAGAAAATACAATAGAATGTCTTTCTTTCTTTCTTTCACAAAAAATGTAAGCGAGTTTTACCAATTAGGTGAACTGTGCCTGAAAGAAACGATGCCTTTCTCTTCCAAACAGTGAAAGTGTTGCCGCCAGTTGCCACGATTCAACAGATTAGTGCGAGGCATGCACCTGCTCAATAATTGTGAATGAGATAACAGGGTCTTACCCGTCAATCCACGCCCTGATGCGCAAAAGGTGACGAATAAAGCCAAGAGCGTCCTCGTTGCAGCGTGTGCCATAGTGTGTATAATGCGCTGCTCCTGTGGTGCGACGCACCAGACCAGACGGATTGATGAGGGGCTGGGAGAGGAGAGGAGAGGAGAGGGCTGGGAACTTTAGGGACACATACACAACACACACCGTTGCATGGCGCCCCTTTCCCCTCATATGTGGCTCCCTCTCCTGGGTAAGAAAGGAACTACGTATAATATAACATCGCAGCCTCGCTAAACTAAAGCCTAATTTATTTATACTTAAGTTAGTTCAGTAACTTTAGTTGGGTGCCGGTGTCATGCTCAGTAAATATCAGATCTACAAGCTTGTAGAGCTGATATTTACTGCACGTAGGCCTACAAGTAGGCTACAACACCACTCACCACACCAGCATGCAACCATGTAGGTACCGGTAAATGAGGCTGGCTTCAAAAACAGGTGCGAAAGGAACGCCGTGGCAGAATCGCATTCGCAGGTGCTGTAATTAAGGCGTTGAAGGGTGAAAACACCCGCGTGCTTCCTGTGCGTGTGCGTGTCAAGTTAAAATAAATTACGTCTCAATTTCGCGGAAAATAGGTTATTTTGAGGTGTGTATCCATATCCTGATTTCCTGTAACAACATTCAGGATATTTTGAATATTTGGCGGCAGTGGACGTGCGGCGGGCTTGTTTTCGGTGAAAGAGGAAACCCCGGCCGGCCGTAAATATACTTCAAAGCACGTCTGAAGTAACATCTGCTTTTTGACTTTTACTCCGAGTTTAAAATAATTTTATTGATCCCTTGGCGAAGGTCTTGCATTCCCCTCGGTGATGCCCGGCTGCTAGTAGTGCTACGTAATGTTCTAATTTAATCACAGCTGAGTTTAGGCCTAGGCTATAATAATCCAGCTAAACATGATAGAGAAAACGTTTTTCGTATCAGTGCAATAATAATGACCCACCTGTAATGAGCAAAGGATATAAAAACCGTCTGTCTATGCATAGCAGATGCATATGAGCATCTCAGAATGGCTCAAAGGCTATTTAGTATTTATTGCCCATGGCATACAGTCATAATAGCATGTGTCACTACTCGTGTGCACGTGCGTGCATGGACGTCCTGTCACAATCTGGAAAAAAGTCAGAAAGTAGCCTATAGACATTTAAGACATTTTAACCACAAGATGGCGTAACATACTAGGATTTCCTACTTAATTGGGTCACAAGTGCACAGTCAAGTTCTATTAAAAGTGAGTGGTTACAGTAGGCTACATTGCTGGTACATTTATTTAATGTAGGCTAGGCCTAGTCTCAAAATAGCCTATACTTACATTCCTCGTCTGTCAAGATGATCTGCTATAACACACACACACACACACACACACACACACACACACACACACACACACACACACACACACACACACACACACACACACACACACACACACACACACACACACACAAGAACAGAATAGACCATTGTATGGCAAAGTAGCTATTGTACCTCAATGTTTGTTACTTTTTACCAGGTTCACAACACACATGTTAATGTCACATGAGATATTTCTCTTGAGTAGGTTGGTACAGTACATTACACTGGAAGCAGGGTAGATTTTTCAAATATTCACTGACTAAGACAGTATAAAGATGAGCAGAAATAGCTAGAAAGTATATTCGATATGCAATGCACATAATATAGTAGCTTTAATAGCAGCATAGAAATATATATATATTATTATTGCACATGTTGAAAATTTACACCAGAGACTATAGCATTCATAGTTGCACTTGCTGCACACAGATGCTATCAACAGTAGTGGATAATGCATTCACAGGCAGGCAGCAGCACGCTCTCACTTCTCACTACTGTATATATTTATCTGATTTATTCTGTCATTGGAGCAGTCAGGGCCTGGGATCACAATCCCAGATAAACCACGCATTAAAATCCACATTTGGGTCCTTTTTGTTGTATTTGTACACACTGAGAGGATTTGACTGTGTACGCATTGTGAAATGTTGATGTAAGAGGTGAACTGTACACTTTTCCACATGTCTTCAGTGGTGCTCTGTGATGTACCATAGGATTGTGTCAATAGGGTATTTCTTGAAACTAAATTCCACAAGTACATTAGCCAGTCAACAGGCATACTGCATCACAAATCTTTGATCTTTTCAGACAAATGCTTACAGTTCCTATTTCTTTCTGCTTTCTGACCATTCTGAATAGGTGAAGCAATGATGCAGTAAGCCTAAGTACCGTATGCTGATTAAAGTGTGATTTCTACAGTAGGCCTACTTAGAAATCTACTTATAATCCACTATTATGTTACCATGGATGCAGTTCTAATCAAAGCATCTAGTGGGCAATTTATTTATTTTTTACAGTGGAAGCTTGTAAGCTAATTGTAAAATCATTTTAAAATCAATATTTTAGTGTCAATTTGTTGATTTTGTTTGTAGGTAGCTGTGTAATAAGCAGGATCATGTACAGAGAGGTCTTCATAGAGAAACAAACCTCTTCAGGGTAATGCTGAACCCCTCCAAAAAGTCAGGGTTAATATTTGAAAAAATGATATGTCCTCGCTGTAGTTTTAGATTAATTCTAACATAAATTGCTGCTCTTTGTCTCCTTTAGAGTGAAGACAGGCCAACGTCTCCCCCTGTAGGCCAGGACCTTCATGTGCGTGGAAAGAACAAGTCCCTCATCATGCGGTCGCCCAAAGTGGTTCTGATGCCAGAGGGCAGTGTCTGGAAGCGGCGGATGCCAGAGACCCCGTGGCCGTGTCTCTCTTTCAGAGGGGACAGGAAGCTGTAGAGGTGAGTTGAGTGGTTAGAGGCTAGCCTACATCTATATTCTTACCATTTAAATGCACTGCATACAACCAAATGACCACTATGGTCCTGTATTGATTTCTATTAAATCCATGTGAAGTTAATAAAGGGATGTAGGAGACAGATTCAATAAACGATATTTATTGGCAGATATGTTTACACATACAAGGACATTGCCTCTGTGAGGTTGGTGCATTATACTGAAATGTAATAGGAACATTTCATGTCAACTATTTACAATTCTTAAATATAGAGATAAGAAGTGATATTAGATAAGGTCTTTATTTATCACTGTATGAGACATACATACAAAAAAATAAAGAAATAAACAATTGCAATACAGCAGTAATTGCTAAAAGGTAATACAAAGTATACAAAATATGCAATATACAATGCACGCAGATATTCTTCATAAACACAACAATTGGGAATGAAACCCTAATTTGTTGTGCTCTCTGTGTCTGATGCACTATAGAGGGTATGCACATGCTTAAAGTGAATGGCACATCGAGTGGCAAATCGAGTGGCAAAGCAACATGCAAAGTGAGTTTAACATTGTTTAACGTTGTTTAATGCAATCAGATATGACTTTTCTGTTTGTATGTATGGGCTGTCAAGGCCAGGAAAGTAGTTTTTTGCCACTCAGTAGGCGTTCCTGCATAACTTCCTGGTTTGACGATGATGTCACGCGCATACTCTCTATTTGTGAAGCTACTGACATTTTGTACATTAGGCCAAATGGAGGCCTCTGGGATCAGTTGGATTTAATGGAAAGGTTGGGCTAGGAAAGCCTCACTATATAGTCCGATATAAAAGTACTCTGGCTGTGGTGGATCACATGGTAAGAGGCCACACTGTACCACATACTGTAAATAAGGCTATAATCCTTCCCAGCCCACAGCTGGTCCGGGTTTGAATCTGACCTGAGGCTCTTGTCATCCTATCTTTGTCTTGTCTTTCATGTCTCTCTCTCATTGTCACTATCAGAAATAAAGCAGAAATGCCAAGAAACCATTTATTCTGGTAGTAGTCTTTAGGGTATTGTCTCTTTCAGAAGAGGTTACAAAATAAATATCTTTCTTTTGGCTGTAAAAATGTAATTACCGCAAAATCGATATATGCCAGCTATCGTCTCCATGTCCTCAGGCGCTCTCAGTGGGCAATGGTGTAATTGAGTCTAATATTGTCTGCTTTTATAACCTCCGCTCCATCAACTCTGTGCCATCTCAATCTCTGTTCCTGTGACGCAGAAACGCACACACATAGCAGCTCCTCAACACATTGTGAGGTTGTAAATATGTTGAGTGCTGGTACATCTGCTATTGCTATTTTCCCAATCCCAATATAACAGAGCGCCACTTAATGGACGTGGCGGCGTGTCCTTTTCTGTCGCCCTATTACTTTAAATGGTGTGCACATTCTCGATTGTGAGCAGTTTTTTGTTAGCATGGTAATATAATGACAAATCAGAACTCACATGTTATAATGTTTTAACCATACCTCAGATTTAGTATACTTATTATCATTACCAAAATCAGCAACCTCATTTCCGAAACATACATGCATATACATACATATCATTACCGCAACAGGTGTTCATTTAATGTTATTTTAATACATAGAAAAATAGAAATTTGTTTTTAAATACATTAATGTGTAGAATGTTCTTTCAGGATTGCCATATCATTTTCAGGTTTCAATTAAATATCTAAAAGATCGGGTTGTAAATTATGAAAGGTGTAGCAGTAATGAGAGATATAAAAATGTTAATTTACAAATATATAGATCTTGTTAATAATGCTTAAAAAATAAATATCTTGATAAAAGTCTTTTGAAGATTTTCATGCTGAAGAGAATTACCCGTATTCGGCCTGGGCCGGCCTAGCGGTCCAGGCACCTATGCTGGTAATCCAGCCTGACAGTGTGTCGCGGGTTCGAGTCCCGACTCCCGATCCCGCCAAACTTTGTGTGTCTTCCCCAAGGGGCCAGTGAGGCTATTCAACGTTGAAGCTCTGGGCCCTAGTGGTAGGAGGAGGGACTACAGGCGGACCCGTGGATTCATGACCGGGAAACCCCGTGCAGCTGGGCTTGAACATTGAGCGCTCGGTTGCACTTCCGCATTTGACCACCAAAATTTGGTGGTCAAATGCGGAAGTAGACGTTCTGAGACGGTACTTCCGGCAGTCTTCCGGGTGCTTCAAAACGCCACTGAGCAACTTCCACTGACATGAATAGCTTGGGGCGTCGGAGCTTCGCGCCAGTTCAGTCTCTATCCTTTTATATACTCTATGGTCTTCCCCCCATCTCTCTCCCCATTTCCTGTCAACTTACTGTATCTATCAATAAAGGCAAAAAACTTACTTACTTAGACTTAGTTCCTCCCGTTCCTATTGGAACATTGGGCGAAGAGTCCTCTCCATTTACTCCGGTCTCTGGCGACCCTTCTTGCTCCGTGCCAGCTGACACCCATCTGGCTTAGGTCTTCCTTGGCTGTCTGTCTCCATGTCTTCTTTGGCCTCCCTCTCTTCCTCTTTCCACCTTCTGGCATCCAGTCCATTGCCACACTTGCCGGTCTCTCTCTTGGCAGTCGGAGTACGTGCCCAGCCATTCTCCTTCTCCTTTCATCGACGATGACAGACAGTGGTGCTACCCCTGCCCTTCTCATCACCTCCTCGTTGGTGATATGGTCTCTCCATGAGATCCTCAGGATAGATCTGAGGCATCGTCGGTGGAAGACATCCAACTTGTTGGTGGTGTTGGCTGTCTTCATCCACGTCTCACAGGCGTAGGTCGCTGTTGGGATGACCACTGACATATAGAGGCGTAGCTTGGTGGCCGTATAGTGATGGTTTTAGACGACCAAATGTTGCGGAGCCGTTGGAACACAATCCTGCAGCTTTGCCAATTCTGTTATTGACGTCTTTCTCCACGTCTCCTGTGCTTGAGATGTTACTTCCAAGATACGTGACGTTGTCAACAAACTCTTGGCCTGTCATGTTGGCCTAGAGTGAGTGGTGGAAGGTGTCAAAGGCAAAAAAAAGCCCCACAAATATCTTACAAAAAACAAACAAAAAGGAATTACCCACATACAGTAGCAGCTTCTCAGTGAATACATTATGATTCAGCAGAAACGGTGTCGCAACTCTAAAAGTGTGTGAAATAGCATTGTCTTCTACACTCACACACAAGATTGAATTGCTCCTCAAGTTTCGGTTCACCTAGTTAAGTACGTTCAGCACAAGATGTCATGTCTTGTTATACACATGCCTATGGTTATTTGTGGCAGGACATGCTTTAATTTGCCTGGTCAGCAAGCGAGGAGGGATCTTGTCAAGTAGGGCAATGGGTCCATTCCATCTTGATGATGGAATGGATGTGCAGCAGAGCGTATAAGTATCTCAGCAATGTTAATGAAAGTAATAATTCTACTATTAGGCGTGGAATTTTATTGCATTGGGTTTCAATTTGTATCTGTTTGCAGCTAAATAACTGATTAAGTCACTGTATTTATACATATAATATCCATATATACTTCATCAATATTATCCACCAGACAGTAAATTAATCCACAATCTTTCTTGAGCCTGTTCAACAATGAAACTATTACACATGTCATAGCATTGCTAAATAGTTCAGCAGCTACATAAAATATTAAACTAAATGCTCTCTCTCTCTCTCTCTCTCTCTCTCTCTCTCTCTCTCTCTCTCTCTCTCTCTCTCTTACATCTGTGGATGCTGTTCCTGTGGGTACTCGTCTCTTTCTTTCACTGGGATAATGAAGTGAGTGACCAGCTCTTTGGTCCCAGTTCTGTCCTTGTATCTCTCCCTGTGTTTCTGTGACTGCTGGGGGGGAGAAAGACACAGACTTGTTAAGTTGTTCCGTGACTGACTGCATCTGAACAGCAACATGGTGCAAAACTCTCACAATGTACATGTTTTTGAAATGCTGGTTAGAATGCGTGTGGAGAAAGGTTCCCCATACATTGGCAGGAAATCTGCCCTGTTGAAGGTAGTTGGACGAGCTAAAAGCTTGTAAAACCATGTTTTCAGCACCTTGGACAGCGACCAGTGGGACCTACAGTAATCTGTGTTACTGTTGGCCTGCTCTCAGTTTTACATAGACGTGGAGATCTGCTCCTTTGTGACTTTTCAGTTAAAAAAATAATTGCTACAACTCCCTCTTCTGTGTGGTAAAAAATCTTGGTAAATACAATCACTGCAGTATATAAAAGTTTAATTGCAAAGAAAGTACAGTTGTCTGGTATTTGCACCATAACCTTGCTTGCCTCTAACATTATGTACACCCCCTCCCCCCCCCCCACCAAGGGGCCAGCCAACCAGATCGCATAAACGCAAACCCACCACAACACATTTCGCCCGCCTGGGTCGTCCTAACAGCCTTGGTGGGCACTCTATCGGCCTCTGAGGCATGCTCATATTGAATACCAACTCTCTCCAAGCAAGCTAAAATGGTCTGCATTTCTATAGAGCCTTTATAAGTGCTTTATAATGGTATTACATTCATCCAGTCACACTAGGGCTGCAGAATGTTGGAGGCCTATTGCAATAGGTCTATTGAAAATCTGGAATTACATAATTTTACCGTGTGTGTGTGTGTGTGTGTGTGTGTGTGTGTGTGTGAGTGTGTGTGTGTGTGTGTGTGTGTGTGTGTGTGTGGTCTGAACTTCAATATCTCAATTTGAAATAATTTATCACTAGCAATTAGTAGGGCGATTAGAGAGGGAAATATGGCAGTTTAATACTCATAACACCTCTGTGAGTGCAGAATGTCTATGCAAGACCTCGCTGCTAACTGTTGCTTGTACTGTACATGGCAATGTCGATGCTAAATGGTAAATGGTGCATTTATATAGCGCCTTTATCCAAGGCGCTTTACATAGATTGTGCATTACATTCACCCATTCACACACACATTCATACACCGATGGCGACGGAAGCCATGCAAGATACCAACCAGCACATCGGGAGCAATTTGGGGTTCAGTGTCTTGCCCAAGGACACTTCGACATGTAGACAGGAGGAGCCGGGATTCGAACCGCCGACCCATGGATCATTGGACGACCTGCTCTACCTCCTGAGCCACAGTCGCCCAGCCACAGTCGATGCTGAAATGAAATCTTGTACAACCCTAATTCACACACCGACAGGAAAGGCAACCATGCAAGGAACCACCCTGCACATCAGTTAGGCTCGAGGACACTTCGACACGAAGCCAAGAGGAGGAACTGGTGAACTAAGCAGAAAATGTCCCAAAACGTCTGCTCTATACCTCCTGAGACACTGATGCCCCGAGCTATGTTCAGAAATGTACACTGGCTTTCTAATCAGCCTTTGAACTACTAACTAAGCATTTTGTATCGGCCTCCGGGGCTAGTACAGTACATGAGCATTGGAGGACTCCAATTTACTAAGACTCAAGAAGATGCATGATATGGACTGTCTTATCGATCATTACCGGTACTTCCTATCTGCCTTTGGCGCACAGCAGTTATTTTATCAGCTTTGGCGGGTTAGATTAGAGCTTCTACTGTTCACTGGCCTTCTAATCTTTCCTGTCAGCATTGGAGAGTGGTTACATGAGCCTTGGAGGCATTAACTAAATATGTTATTCCTCCAAGGAAGCTACATTTTGATGTTCTTTGACCTGATATAAGTAAGTAGCCTTGCCGAGCCATGAGGCCCATAGGGCAGGAGCCTATCTCCTGTTTCTGTAGCGTGAGGCAGCTTGATGTACAAGTACACCCCCTGGACATGACGCTAGTATGTCGCAGGGACTTACCCCCAATCCAACCCTTGATGCTGAGTGTCAAGCAGGGAGGCATTGGGTCCCATTTTTAGAGTCTTTGGTATGACCCGGCCGGGGATTGAACCCAACCTCCCAGTCTCAGGGCGGACACTCTAACCACAAGGCCACTGAGCTGGTATAGGTCAAATCAAATGTATATTCCTCCATATCAGTCCTGGAACCATTTATTTAACTAAAGCTGAATATGCACATCATGTGCATTTGCTCCAGCCCAGGAGCCCAGGAGGCTGATCACCTATCGTATCAGCAAGTTGCCCAGTACACATTCTGATAGCACTGCAGTGGTCGGAGAAGTACACAGATCCAAGACACCACATTACATTACATTACATTACATTACAGTCATTTAGCAGACGCTTTTATCCAAAGCGACTTACAATAAGTGTATTCAACATAGGTAGGGAACAAAAACTACTAATCACCAGAAGTCTTTAGTGCATTTTCTGCAAAAACAAGCAACCAAGAGTATACCTAGCGCTAAGGTAAAAGTGCAATATATCAGCTACCTATTTCCTTAACCGGATGAGACAAAATAGCTAAATCAAATGAGCATGAGCTAAAACAATTAAGTGTATCGACTAAACAAGATCCAATAAACAATACAACAATAGAAAACAAACGTTCGTACAACTAGTTAACAACAAGTAGGTCAGGCAGAGAGGAAGGGTAGTGTTTCCTGAAGAGGTGGGTTTTCAACCTGCGGCGAAATATGGGCAGTGACTCTGCTGTCCTAACATCAGTGGGGAGTTCATTCCACCACTGTGGGGCCAGAACACCAAGTTTAAAAGAGGGCTTATTTGGTTATGTTTGTTTTGTTATAATAATAAGTCACTTGTTATTGTTAGTAAAGTTAGTAAAATAAATGTAGTGGAGTATAGGTTCTAGTATAAAGTATTGGATAGTGGAAATTTAAACTTTATCCCATTTTGGGCGGGAACCCCTTTTGGTGTTAGCATTATGTTATGCTTTAGCTATTGAAAAATAGCAGATCCACAAGCTATTTAGCTATTGAAAAATAGCAGATCTACAAGCTCATAGCGCGCCACCGAGTGGCGCGCTACGAGCTTGTAGGTCTGCTATTTTTGAAAAATCGAAGAAAAAAAACCGACTGACATAGAAACATAGCTTTTTCAGAAAACTGTCAGGATGTAGAAGACATTTTTAGAATCTGATCTCAGGTCAAAATGGGTTATTAGCCTACCTCAAAATGTCACTGCAAGTAGTACTTGAGTAAATGTAGGCTACTTAGTTACTTATTTCCGCCACTGCTGCATTTCTTCTTTGCGGGTCTCCCAGTTGATATTGGGAACCTTTCTCCATTGTGCGGTGTATAGAACCAACCTGTCTGAATGTTTCGAGCGCCATCTGACGATCATAGTCCACATTGAGGCCGGCCCAGTACGCGCCGCTGACGGCCAGGTTGTGAGTGTGTGCCCGCGGGGTTATGTTGTCATGGCTAACGGAGGGGAACCTTCCCATGTTCCCAGAGAGATTCTTACTGCCAAACACGATTCCCCTGCGGCAATCCTGTAAATATCTGTTGGTTGCATTCCCAAAAGTTTCTCCAGACAGGAATTTGATGTGCGGGACATGGCCGCTGTACCTGAAATTATAGGACACAGGTTAGCTAATTTCATGGTCATACTGCCTAAGTCAAGATGATATGATACAACTATAGTAAACAAATGTAAAAAACTAGCCGAAAAAAAGGAAATAGCCGACCTACAAGCTCACAACAAGTCGCACCCGCGGTGCGCTTGTAGGTCTGCTATCTTTGGTGCTAGGCACCGTCGTGTAACATTGCATAAATGGGGCATAATGGACCAGGCCTCACCCAGGTATGAGAGCAGGTGGTGTGTAGGTTGCATTATGCGTTATGATCCTGAGGCTGTCGTGTCCTCTGAGAGCCATGCCGTGATCAGCAGGAATCCGACGAACAGCTTGGAGTCTTGGACTGACTGACCCAACAATGTAACTCACCCTGGGGCAACAAAGTGTTGCCTGGCAACTGTCCCGAACAGTGTCCGTTATACGAGCAGCTCAACTGGAAGACAACACTTTTGGGTGTTTTGGCTGAGCCTATTGATCCTATAGCCTAGAGAGCTGAGTGAATGATATAGGCTGTCATATGGCCTTACTTTTCACTTTGTATGAATGAAAATAATCTCACGCACGCACGCACGCACGCACACGCACACGCACACACACACACACACACACACACACACACACACACACACACACACACAGCTAACAGGAGGGGCACCAAGTAACAGTGGGCACAGTGTTAAATCGGCTAATTATTTTGTGTGTGTGTGTGTGTGTGTGTGTGTGTGTGTGTGTGTGTGTGTGTGTGTGTGTGTGTGTGTGTGTGTGTGTGTGTGTGTGTGTGTGTGTGTGTGTGTGCGTGCGTGCATTTGGAGAATGTCCAACATTTGACAATTAAAGGACGACTTCACCACTTTTCAACCAATCTTCATAATCGGTCCTCACTAAATGTTCATGATAAAATAGCACAATTATTTTCTACTCAGGAGGAGGGCTGTTCAGAAACCCATCTGAAATTCTGTATTTAGGAATACCCCATTGAGATATAGTATCTCGTTTTCGAGAGGGTCCCAACTGTACAATCATTACAAAACACTTAACAAAGGAAAAGAAAAGAGACAAAAACAGAGTATTACAATAGCCAAGCACAATAGCAAAGAGATGGATCATTTGTTCCGTATCACTGTCATTTCCATATGTCAGCTAATATAAACTGCAGGCTTTCTATTTCTGAAACGTTACCATGCTATAATGGAAGCCATCGTTCTCGCGATAACACAAATCTAAATATTGTATTCTAAAAAACATCTCCCTAACGATGATGTTTCTGAACGGGTTTCTGAACTGCCCACAGCCCTCCTATGAGACACAGAGAAGAAAAAAAGTGCTATTTTATCATGAACATTAATGAGGACCAATTATATGAAGATATAATAGGTTGAAAAGTGGTGCCCATCTTACAGTATGTACAGTAACAGTTACTGAGTAACATGTGTATAGCCTATTATGCCTATTTGTGAGAGTGTGTTGATATTTTGTGGGATTTTTTCATTCACTGCCCAACACTGACTGTTAAAGCATACCCCCTCCCCAGAGCTGTAGAGCGCATCCAACCCCCCGCCCCCCCCGCTGCCCCCCCCCCCCCCCTTCTCCATCACAGCAAAATAAATCCCTGCTGTTTGCCACACTACACTAGCTCTAGTACTAGTAGTAAGGCTCTGATATGAGCGATGGAAGCAGCTAAGAAGAACAAAGAGGGATAAAAGAACACTACAGGACACAATCAATATAACTCAACATTTCTGCCAGGAAGAAAAAGTAGCCTAGATGAGCCTAGATACTGTCTGCAGAATGGAGGACGTTTATGTTTGAACGAATTAAGACGCATTGATGGGCTTTCCGAAAAAGACCATTAAACAAAGACTAGTTAGATTAGGCTACATTTAATCTGATTTAAGTTTTATTGTGTGGAAAGAAATATTGAATCTTTCCAGTGGACTCTGTGATGGCTCTGTTGGTTCATCTAAAGACTGTCGCCAACCTTCGCGGAAAAGGGGACAGAATCGCCAAAGTTTCATTCCGAGGTAGGAGTCTGAAACGTCTGAAACGCTTTTTATAGCTAATATCTCGATGCATAATTTGCCGAATGCGATTTCTATGATATACCATCCATGATGAACAGTTCTAAAGAAGGGAAGACGTCCGGTGTGGTTCACCGTCAAGTGTGCATGGCGCAAAAAGTTGGGGAAACCCCCTGTTACCTGCATGCGGGATCCCTGCAGAAATGTGTGTAGGACGTTGCAACGCAGCCATTATCTCAGGTCCCGTGCGCCTTTTACGCAAAGAAGGAGAGTGGACCAATATCGTCCGAAAATGTGTTGCGTTTTAGTTTTTCACCAATTTGCCTAAATCATTAATTTAGTAGAGATCAGGCAGGGGTAGCCGCCTGGCCGGGGAGGCAACCTTTTGAACCTTATAGTCACTGATGCCAAATTGGCACAGCCTGGTGATCACTGTCACATTGGCTTAAAGGACCACTTCACCACTTTTCAATATATCTTCATATCTTCATACAGTAAGTGTTGGTCATCAGTGATGATCACTAATGTTCATGATAAAATAGCAAAAGAAAAAAATCTACTCAGTCGATGATGTCACTGGTGGACGGGTTTTTGAACTGCCCATATAGGCTAGCCCCCCTATGAGTAGGATTTTTTTTTTGTATTTTATCATGAACATTAGTGAGGACCGATTATATGAAGATAGGTTGAAAAGTGGTGAAGTGGTCCTTTAAGTGTGAGAGAGGATTTTTGGTATGAAATAAAAAATATATACCGGGTAGGCCTAAATTAAGTCCTCTCACATCTCCATACAAACAAAATCAAATTCTGAACAAATTAAATTCGGACTAGGGAAGGATGCAGGGGGATATAAGTGGGTTAATGCTCTGAGTCTAGGCTAATTATCATTTTAATGTCCTGATGTAAAAGAAAATATTTAAAAAAAGAATGAAATAAAATGAACAATCAGAACCTGTTGGAAACAGTCCAATGGTAAAATATTTAGGCCTAATATATTTTGTTTTGACGTGGTGTCAAATTAAACTTGATGATGATGGCATGCTGACTGTCAAGAAATGAAAACATGACACTTTCTGTCAAAAAGGCGTCACAGACCCCTGGGCTATAGAATTAACTGAAACATATGGCATTGAGTGTTTGTATCGACCTGTGGGATTAAGGGAGTCATGTCTTGCCTTCGGGGCATTCGCCACTCCACAGCTGTCATTATCACTGACCTGGCTGGAGAGCTCAGACCTATAGGTCAGAGGAATTACTTAATAATTGTCTATCAGGCTAGCTAGCCTATATCTCAGTGGTTCCCCAAGGACCCCCAAAATGACACTCATTAGCCTGTGGACCCCCGTTAGAAAATATATGCCAGGGACCCCCATAAGAGAAGACTTTTACAGCTCTAGCTGTGATTTTCAACTATTTTCATTTCAAGGACCCCCCCAGTTTGATATGCAACAGTACGGACTCTCATTTAATGGCATTTCTATCTCTGAGACCCCCGATTTATATTGTAAAATCAATTTAACTCTGAGAGTGTACAAATAGAACCCTAACGGGTCCATTTGGTTCCATTTGTACACTCTCAGAGTTACAGACCCATAAGGGTCTATTTGGTTCCAAACTATCATTTAGCTGGGGACCCCTGGAACTCCCTCAAGGACCCCTAGGGGTCCCCGGACCCCACTTTGGGAACCAATGGCCTATCTGATATTGGAAGTAAAATAAATGCTCTTGAAATTCTTAGATGGCTCCTTGAATGTGAATATAAATGAATGTTCAGAATAATCATTATCAGAGGCATAGAGAGGTGGGGTTAGGTCAGGAGGATTAGGGTCTTGTTCTTGGGGTGGAGGAGGTGTCAGGTGGAGAGTGGTCAGTCTACCAGCTGTCTAGTGCAGGCCTACTGTAAATGCTTTTGCATCTCTGTTGATGCTGCTGCTTCTCTCTCTCTCTCTTTTATGTCTGTATCCCTCTCACTACCCCCCTCTCCCTCTCTCTCTAGAATGGATCAATAATAATAATATTGTGATCCGCACAACAGTCAATACACCAGGGTCTTGATATTATAGGAACCTTGTCGTCTATATTGTCAGGCATGTCCTCGTGTCCTTGTGGTGTCTTTACAGTATAATGCTTCTGAAGCCTAATTTATACTTTATCGTACGATGATGTTGTTCTCAGAATATACGATTTTCAGTGGGAAAAAGTCTGTTTGCCATGCGACACTGTCATATGACATTGTATAATTTGCGCTACAGTTACATTTTGTTTTTCACAACCAAAGTAGTGCAATGTCTGCATGCAAGCTTTTGATCCTTCTCAACACCTTTTATAGCCAAAAACATTTTGAGCATATATTAAAAATGCTCTTTTATCGAACGGATACATTTTGTTTCACCTGGTAACTTGTGCCAGCCTTCCAACATTGTTATGTGTAGCTGATATCCATCTTGCCTTTTGCCCGGTACAAACTGTCGGTACAGTGTCCCAAGAGCTTCCTGTCTGGAGAGGAAAGGCTTTATCAGGAAGCTCCCTGCCCCACAACCGCCATGACCCCTGGAAACCCCTGCTGGCTGCTGGAGAGATGTTATTATATTACACTGCCTCCCTCCACCCAATTTGTCTTCCAGGCCCCTTGTTGCATCAAAATACAGGAAAGGAAAACTTAATCTAGTTTCTATAAGGTAAAAACATTTGAAACTGTCAATTTAGACAATTTTAATCTTCAGTGACCTTTTGTTACATCCCTTATAGCCAGGAGATGCGATAAAGAATACAATATTCTTCCCCAATATGTAGCCTGGAGGAAATTTCATACTTTTATAGTTACTTTAAACAAAAGCCACTACACCACTTTTGACAAAAAAAATGATTATCTTTAAAGAGCAGACGTCAGAGGAAGCGAAACTCATGTCTCAAACTTGCTAAAGTTTTAAACTCAATTAATTTACTGGCAAAACTTT
This sequence comes from Electrona antarctica, assembly GCF_951216825.1. Lineage (NCBI taxonomy): Eukaryota > Metazoa > Chordata > Actinopteri > Myctophiformes > Myctophidae > Electrona > Electrona antarctica. Next base: position 13,444,961 of record NC_136798.1, read on the forward strand.
GATGGGTATACTGAACTTGCTCATTCTATTACCCTTTTTGTAGATACGGCAGAGTCTTAAGCCTCCCAGCCTTTAGCCTGTTATCTGTAGCTCTTGGAAATAATCAAAGAACAAAGCACTCCCAGCTCTTGACAGCTTGATGCCAGTGTAAGGCTTGGTTTCTGCACAGTAGCCTGAAGCAGAACGATTGTATCACTATATGTTGCCAGCACTTCATTTGAAAACTAGAAAGGGGCACTCTTTCTAATCTACAACATAGGCTATGGTACACCCGTTCACGTTTGTGGTGCCCCCTATGCTCAGAAGTGAAAGCACCCTAGAGCAGGGGTTCTCAACGTTTGTTTATGGCAGTTACAGTATTCGGACTGACGGAGGTAATCAAGGGCTCCACCTCATTCCTCCACTCCACTTCCATGTCTCTCTCACACTCCAACCATTTACCACCCATCAGCCCACTGCACATTTAGTTGTTTTCTTTGGCACTTTAAGTGAGTTTAAACCATTTACTTGTCACCCGCTGGTTTGAGTTCTATTTGGGATGCACTGCATCTCCTGGAAACCATACCTTTTTAAATGGGCCAGTGCAAAAGCTGAGTGACAGCCCAGAATGGCACAATCAAGATGGAACTCTGTGCAGGTGACCCTGCCCTTCACACTCGCACCTACGCAAGCAAGCTTGTGCGTGCACACACACACACACACACACACACACACACACACACACACACACACACACAAATACACACACACACACACACACACACACACACACACCCCACACACACACACACACAAATGAAGACCGGCACTTCAAGGATTGTGCTTCTCCACTGTTCGCACTATTCGCTCTTTAACCTTGACTGCTCCCAATTCCAGATACCTAAATCCGTATGACATTGAAAGACCTGTGTGAACTAAATCTGTTTTTTTGTTGTAGTCTTAAGTGGTGTTTTTCAATCCCTTCTTTTCTGCCTTCATTACTTTTCATGTCTATCACAGCCTCCATGAAAGTCCAGCATACCTGCTGCCCCATTTCCCTTTAGATGGAAGATTTGTCTTTTCCATTCGATTAACCTTTCAATTTCTCTCTCTTTCTAATGCTGCCAGAAAGTGAAGCTGTACAATTTATCTTACCTATCATTTGTATGATCCCCTTTCAGAAACCTACTGTACCCTTAGATATCACACTTATGGGGTGCCCGCTGGCCTAGTGGTCCAGGCGGGGTGCCCGCTGGCCTAGTGGTCCAGGCGCACCGCTGGCCTAGTGGTCCAGGCGCACCGCTGGCCTAGTGGTCCAGGCGCACCGCTGGCCTAGTGGTCCAGGCGCACCGCTGGCCTAGTGGTCCAGGCGCACCGCTGGCCTAGTGGTCCAGGCGGGGTGCCCGCTGGCCTAGTGGTCCAGGCGCACCGCTGGCCTAGTGGTCCAGGCGCACATATAGGCCGCTCTGGCCTGACAGCGTGCCGCGTGTTCGAGTCCCGTTCATGGCGACGCCGACCTTTGCTGCATGTCTCTCCCCGTTTCCGGACTGTCTTTACTGTAACTATCAATAAAGGCACAAAAAGCCAAAAAACGAATCTTTATAAAGAGATCACACTTATGCACTTATGTCGCCTTGGAAGCATGGCAATGTTTGTTACACTCAAATGTGAATGGTGTTCCTGTTAGGCCTGACACAATTCTTTCATAATCACCTGATTGCAATTACTTAACATAATCGTGATTATGTTTGCATAATCGTCATATCGAAAAATAGTGGAAATAGACGTTCTACACATTATGCATTTGATTATTGGTACCAGTATTTATATCGATTATGCATAAAGCATAATACATGTAATGTATAGTAAAAGCATTATTGATGCCAAAAACAAAATATTATGGGTAATCACAATAGTTAATCAATCGTCAATTATCATGAGATGTTTTACTTATTCCAAATGTCACTATTGAGCCCTCTGTTGTACAGTATTACATAAGTGGAGAGTAGAGGAAGAGGAGTGAGCACTTAAGTAATATATATTATTGAAGAGGTGCTATAAAACGTCAAATTCTATTTCAGTGGTTCTCAAATGGACCCAAAATGTATATTTATTTCCATCAAACCTTTTTGCACACTGCCAGTAGGCTAAGGAACTAAATATGAACCACATCAGCAACATTCCTCAGGGAATTTAAAGGCCTAAGTAAGTAAGTAACATCAGAAACAATTATGTAATTAGATTTTTGTGAATTCATCATAACCCACTGTATAGTATAGAGTGGAAATGGCTAATCAAGCGGTCCCCCTGGCATATGGGATCTACTACTAGCAAGAGACGGTGTGTGCAATTCGACATGACTTTTTACAATTTATCAGCGACAAAGACAGACACAGAGAGACTGCAGGCACGAGGCACCTATGCCATACACATGCACTGCCCACAGACAAAGACAAACCATGATAGAAACATGTGCACTCACCCCACACAGACAGCGACAGAGAGCTACAGAGAGACTGCCACATCCATGGATGCCCTGCAACACAGGCTGTCTTTCATTACCTTGAGAATTACACCCTATATTGTTAATTTGTTATTCCCTTCACAGTTATTTATTAAATGCTTTTATTTCATCCATATTCATTAACAGCCTGGGGGAAAGCATTGCATTGTCATTGTTTTGCAAAGTATTGATGTCCTCACTTTGTTTCCTCTCTTGCTGTCTCTCCGCTCCATCGTTTTCAGGGCCATATGACTCATCTTTTAGTAATTTATTTTTCTTGTGGCTCCATTAAGGAGCCACAAGCTCCTTAATGGAGCTCTCTCCTTTGTTTGCTTTTGTTGTTAAATCATAATTCTTTCTTTTGACCTGTATTTCATCTGGCATGAACGGATTGAACGCACACACACACACACACACGCGCATGCCGCATGGACACACAGTAACTCACATGTGACTGAAGAAAATTCTTATATTTTTCAATAGCCTGTAGCTCTTTCAAGTTAAACACTTGAAAGAGCTACCGGTAATCTTTCAAGTTAAACACCTGAAAGAGCTACTGTAGGTGGGAGTTATCCCACACATAATCAATCATAATCAATCAACATAACAATCAATGAATGTCATGATATTTACACAATTTCAGTTCTTGTGGGAACGATGCCTTTTGGGAACACATGCCCCTCCGGTTATGTAATACCTGTAGCCGTTGTCAGCAGTGGTGTCAAGTGACGAAGTATGTTTACTCAAGTATTGTACTTCTGTATAATTTTTTGAGTGGTGTAAACCACTCCAACAACTGGCTTTGTACCCGTGTCTGTTCGTACCAAAAAACATGAGCATGGTTGCTATGGTCACCCAGTTCACACGGGTGTGATTTCATTACGTCAGACATTACGTCAGACCTCAGTCTATATAAGACCTTACACCACTCAGTTCACACGGGTGTGATTTTTAACATTGCTTGTAGATCTGCTATTTTCAAAAGATTTTTATACATTTTATTCATTTGAAAACTTGTGAAATAGGCCATTCTGCATAATGAGTAATTTCTACTTTTGATATTTTAAGTAAATTTTTATGCCAATACTTTTGTACTTTTCAAGTACATTTTGAATTCTGGACCCTTACTTGTAACAAAGTATTTCTACAGTGCAGTATTGGTACTTTTTCCACCACTGGTTGTCAGAGTACTTAGTTCAGTATTAGTACTTGAGACCATTCTATGACATCATATTGATGAAATCAGGGATCTCCATAATACTGTATGAGCTAAAAGGGGCAGACAGACAGAGACAGACAGACAGACATAGAGATTTGTAGAGTTTTGATAGATTTCTGGACTGATCCGACCGTCTTCCCACTCAGCCCAATCACCCCCTTGGGTCCTTGCAGTACACACCTGTGGTAGTTAGCCTTACTGTAGGTTTATTCACTTCACTATGAATGATGACATATCTGAGAATGCAAACGTCATGTGTTAAATCCCACCCATCTAGTACTCCAAGCAGGGCGAAAGAAATTCACAAATTAACCTGCAATAACGTCTGTGTCATACATTTTTATTGTATGAATGTTTAACATTGAACATCATTCTGTCTTTTTAGGGTTGCCCTTCTACAGTCGTGTATTGGAGAATTGTGGGGAAGAAGCCCAGTTCAATGAGGTCAGTAACATTGATTATTTTTATTGTTTATTATTATTGAAAAAAATCAGACCCGTGAGCGGTGCAACTATACTTTTATACTTTGTGTGTGTGTGTATGGTCTAGTTACTAGACTAGACTTACTAGACTCTAGTAAGTTGAATACTGGTGAGACACATTATGTCATGTAGTTAACTCGGTGCAAGTCACCTTCACCGCCCAGAAATGCCCCCCTCCACCCTCAGGTTATTGATGCTTGTTGATGCGGAGGACAGTTATGAGGGGTTAATGGGAGATTCAAATGGCGGTGACTGAGGGGTCGGTGTCTGTGATTTTGTGGTAGGTGAGGTGAGAAGATGCACTTGTAAAAGCAGAGTGCAGGTGTACGAACAGAAGCACTTTCTAGAAGCATTTCACAAGAGGCATTCAACCTTCATATGCTCCATGTACCGTTTAACACATGTTAAGTGTGTGTGTGTGTGTGTGTGTGTGTGTGTGTGTGTGTGTGTGTGTGTGGTGCCTTGGAGTAAGCATTTGTTGACATAAGCACTTGACCCCTCCTGTGACCGCAATCAGCATGCTGGCCACTGCAGGTCATGGTACAAACAGACATTTTGTGCTGATACACACACACGTCTGATAGTGCTGCACAGTCCAAAAAATTACGAATTAAACATATGAATAGTGCAGGCAGAATGCACAATCCACTGTTAATTAGGCTGGCCATAAGAGGGTTTTAAGCTGAACACTTCTGTGTGATAACACTGCAGACTTGACATTAATGGAACAACTCATAACACTGACACGACAGTCCCCATGGTGATTTGGTTATTATGGTGAGTTGTCTAGTACTGTACTGTACTGTACTGTACTGTACTGTACTGTACTGTACTGTACTGTACTGTACTGTACTGTACTGTACTGTACTGTACTGTACTGTACTGTACTGTACTGTATAATTGGAACAGCATGTCAAATCTGTTTTGGGGCGGATTTTCTTATAAGGCTAAGGGCATAGGGAGACTACAGAATTATTTTTACTTCATTATTCGATCTAGCATATCCATTTCCAGTCAAAGAAAAGGTATTTGTTAATTGTATTGGGCCTGTGTCATACAAGTTCATCCACTAATATCTAATTGGTTTTACACTGTAAATGGGCCATGTCTTATCTGGTGTCTTTTAATGGCTCTCTCTCCCATTCACACTGCCTTCGGAGCCAATCCTGGGGCTTCGATGACAGCGAGAGGCAGAGTCTTCAGCCATGCGTGTCATTGAACGTTCACTCTGCGGTTATTAATCCAGACACTCCACATCCCTGCTGCTGTGGCGAGGAGGTAGCCAGCACCTCTAGAGAGAGAGAGAGTTTATTATTGGAATCCAAAGTAGTATATGGCTTACTTCGAAGCCAAACAAATGACATTTCATTGAGACAACAAGGGACTGAATATGACAACAAGGGACTGAATATGACAACAAGGGACTGAATATGACTTTCATGCCCTGCAGACTCTTCTCGTCTGAGTTCTTGTTGACTGCAAGGCTGGCTGCTTGTCACTTTTCTACTGTAGGTCCCTGGGAAATGTTTCCAAAGGGATTCCTGTGGGCTCTTGTCAGGACGGGAATCCAGCTTTTTGATGGAATGGTTTGGATGGAAAAACAGAGTTGAAGAAGAAGAGACAGAAACTTGTGCATGTGTGTATGTGGATGGAATGGGGAATGAAAGGGGGGGAAGAGAAGGCACCATATAAAATACAGTAGATGACTTCCCAGGGGTTAATAGTCCTGTGTTTCTCTGGAAAAACAGTGGAGTGCCACGGTGGTGTTATTAGCGAGGACAACATTCTTCCTTTGAAGGGCTCAGTACAAGCACAGCACTGCTTCCTTTGCTGATAATGAGGCCATTGTTTTGAGTCTAATCATGGAAATGACGTCTCTACGTGACGTCTCTACGTGTCTCAGACATGCATGCATGCGGGCACTCACACACAGCGCTCTGCATCAATGTCACTTTTAGAGTGAAAATATGATATATGAATAATATGAATATATATAGTGAAATTAATGTTTGTGCTCATTTGTGGGACGAAAGCAGGAGAAGAACAACAGAACTGAGTTTAACTGCACCACCAGAGGCATTTATTATCGGGTAGTTACTCTCCCAGTATAGCTGGTGGTGTTGTTGAGCCGAATGGCCTGCAGTGAGAAGCGATGCCATGTGACAGCGTTATCCAGTGGTCAGGCACTGGTCCTGAGTAAGCTATCTCATTAGCATCACTCAGCGTCAATGGAATGGCCAGCCGCCCATCCCAGGGGACGGCTTGTGCCTCAATCATGGCCGAGCCTGTGTTTTTTTCTTTTTCTTTTCTTTTTGACATGTTTTCTGTGCACACTTGAATGCCCTCGGTGTTAATGCTGTGTTAGTGTCCGTCAACCCAAACCAGGGCCGGATCTACCATATGGGCACTTTGGGCACGTGCCCAGGGGCCCTTGAGCACCAGGGGCCCCTCAAAAAAAAATCCACAGAAAATGTCCCTGCTAATCCGAATTAAATAAATGGTGTTTTATTGTTGGTGAGAAGGGCAGCTGAAAAGTGCAATTGTGTGTAAAGCAGCAACAATGCGCTAGATTGGCTGTCACTCTGGGGGGGGGTAGGCGACCGGAAATAGGCCAATATAACGGCATAAAACTGCCCCAAAACGGCTCCGAAACAGCAAAAATGTTGCACGCGCGTGAAGGGGGGCCCTTCAAGCTTCAGTGCCCAGGGGCCCTCAGAGGTGCGCCCCGATGCCGAAATAGGTGCGCGCCTGGTGTCACGCACCGGAAATAGCCGATCCACAAGATCACAACGCGTCGCACCGTGACATGTATTGTAGCTTGTAGATCGTCTACTGTTTTTTCTGGTGTGCAACGCTGCGCACAATAAATTGTATCAAGGCTTTTCTTCCCCGCCACAAGGATATTTGCGGCTGGGTGAACACAGCCCCTTGAGTTGTGAGCTAATGGTATCTAGATGCCTTGCTTCTTTATGCATGGTCTTGCAGCATGCCTTTGAACTCTGCTGTTGAACCGGATGAGGCCTGGATTCATTATTCATTCCATTTTGGCGGTTAGCTTTTAGCTGCTACTCTAGACCCTTAGTGTGACTGCAGGGCCTCCCCCTCACTAGTTTGACATAACTGGAAGAAAGAATGGGGGTAGATATATTGCAGATAGGCTAAAGGGCTAAGATAATTCACTTCCGTATTTCGAAGACCTGTCACCTGCCTGACCACAAGAATTCATGAACATGTGTTTGGATTTGAAGTTAACAGGGCTATGCTGTGAGGAGATTTGAACTGCACAGTGTAGGCCAAGGTTCCCCAATAGGCGGCCCGTGGGCCATTTGCGGCCCACGGAGCGCCCCCTTGTGGCACCTGAAAAAAAAACGTTTTGTTTTGTTTTAGGGGGGGTGTCCCAGATATAAATGGCATTAATTGGGGGTCAGTAGCCTATGCATGTCAAACTGGGCACCCCATCCAGAACCACTGGTGGTCCCCGGACCACTGGTTGAGAACAATTTTTAATTAATTAAAAAATGTGGACTCGGCCCCCAGCCTGGTTCCCTAGTCAAAATATGGCCCTTGAGGAAAATTAATTGGGGAACCCTGGTGTAGGCAATGTGAATATTCAGATTCAATGAATACATAAATAGGCCTATCATTCCTCCGTCGTGATCCAGCTACCACAAGCATGTACTGCACTGAGCGCATTAATGAGAGACGGATATTACATAATGCAAAAAAGAAAAAGCCAAATCCCATGCCTTTTTCATGGATTGTTCATACTCCAAGTCTGGATAGAATGGCGGTAGAATCCTTGTTACTGTTAAAGGAGATCTGTAAGTGTGCTTATAACCTCACCAGTCAGCAACAACTAGCACTGTTGCTGAGTGGTACAGTAAATACAGTACAATATATTAACTTAGTTGCATGCTGGAATTGTACACCATGAAAAATAGCAGATCTACGACGTGATGTGTCGTGAATCGTGATGCAATGCGTTGTGAGCTTGTAATGTACAGTATAACATTGTCTTTGGGTTGTTGACACAGCCTACAACCACGTATATAAATCAGACATAACAAGAGCTGACCACTGTCAGGTCACGTGTGTGTGTGTGTGTGTGTGTGTGTGTGTGTGTGTGTGTGTGTGTGTGTGTGTGTGTGTGTGTGTGTGTGTGTGTGTGTGTGTGTGTGTGTGTGTGTGTGTGTGTGTGTGTGTGTGTGTGTGTGTGCGCGTGTGCGGACTGTGCGCGTGCGTGCGTGCGTACATGATGGTGGCAGTGTACACATGGAACCAAATAGATTTTGCAGTGCACTTTTTTCACTGCCTGAGATGAGGTGTCGCATGAGGGACCCATTTGGTCCCATTTGTACACAATGAATTCTCAGGATTTTGCAGTTGGAGATTAGCTGAAGCAGAATTCAGTGGGCCAAGCCCAGGCAGAAACTACTAGCACTAGAAATACATTTGTTTGCGAACGTACAGAGTTTCCCAGGAGAAGTGCTTCACCAACTTTGGGTACATGGACTAAATAAGGTGGTAGAGTAACAGTCCTATCTCTATATACACAGTATGTATGCTGTCACTGAATGCTATGGCACTGGCTCCCAAACACTGGGTTGGGACCCATTTGTGGGTCGCTGATACATTTGTATGGGTCCCGTTACTTTTTGTTTCCTACATTTTGTTTTAAATTATTATTATTTCAATATGTTTTCGAACAACATTCCCAAAAAAGCTGAGATTTTCATGAATTAAAAACAAAATTCAATGATTATTATTTATTATTACTAGTTTTTCTTCAGAAATTCCATCAATTAGAAAACAAATGTTTAAGAAGTACTGACAAGACGGCACAATTTCTTTTATAGGTGTTGAAATCACACTTTAGTTTACTCCGATCTTCCCCTTGAAAGTTGCTCACTGCTCAGAATGTAGGTGTTTCTCTATTCTGGGTAGAGATGTCCCGACACTGTATCGGGTTCGGGAAAAGTATCGGATCGGCCCTTATTTGTCATATCGGGTCATATCGGTATCGGCGAATATGCCAGTCTAACCACCGATCCGACACAGGGGTAAGGGGTTGACACTATGGCAGGTAAATAAAATGTTGGGACGTGGAGTTTGCTTTGGAGTTGCCCACACTGCAAGTGCAGGAGTCTGCTATAAACACAACACGAGATTATAGATCACGACACTGGTATTGGTGGTATTCGGTATCGGTATCGGTATCGGCTAACACAGAAATTGAGGTATCGGGATCGGATCGGAAGTGAAAAAAGTGTATTGGGACATCCCTAATTCTGGGGCAAGCATTCTGCAAAAATAACAAAGTGTATATTGTTTTTTGTCATCAAAGTTTTTTAATGATTTTACAATAAAGCATACAAAATACACATGACTTACACAAAAGAAAGAGACAAGAAAAACACACAAAAAACAAAAAAACAAAACTAGCAGTCAAAAAAGAAAAACCCCAATGGACAACACCCCTCCACATTCTGTTGTTGACAATAGTGATTATATCCGTAATGTATTACCAATTACAAATTGTTAATGCAACAATCCTTTAATATACAAATAAAAGTAGTCCCATATTTCATGGAACTTCCCTTTGACATTGTTCCTCCTGGCAATTGAGTATTCGAAGGATGCAGTTTCCGTCATAAGTTGAGTCCAGCCTGTGATCTCTGGCGTAACAGAGCTCTTCCAGTTTCTCAAAATCAACCTGGCTGCCGTGATAAGACCTGCAGTCACTAATGCATGTTGTGCCTTGGTGACCCCCTGTGGCAGCACTGTGCGATCACCCAAGAGACATAACCTCGGGCATTCTGGTAGTATTAGCCCCATCCAGTCTCCAAGTTTCCCCAGTACCTCTTTCCAGAATGGTATAACCACAGGACATTCCCAAAAAGCATGTAAAAATGTACCATTTTCCCCTTTACATTTCCAACACCGTTTGTCTTCCACCAAGCCCATCCTAAACAGTTTCACAGGGGTATAGTAGAATCTATGTATAATTTTGTAATGTGTAAATTTGCTTTTAATATCCCTAGTGGCCCACCCAACTTTGGAAATTATATTTGACCATTTCTCTTCACTTATTTCACATCCTAAATCCCTTTGCCATATTAATCTAAGATTTTCAGTCTTTGCACTTTGTAATTCCATTAAATTTTTGTAGATTATTGAGGCCCTATGCATTGTTGGTGGCCAGTCAAAAATAGTTTTCAACATATTAGATTCCTCTATACCCCTGTTAAGGTTGAACACACTTCCAACACTACTTCTTAGTTGAAGATATTTCCAAAATTCACCCCTACCCATCAGGTTAAATTGATTCCCCAACTCCTGATATGACTTAAAAGTTGCATCCAAATATAAATCATCAATTACACCTATGCCATTTCTTTGCCAAGGCTCCCAGCAGAATGAATGTTTACCTATCGAGATGCGTGGATTATCCCATATAGAAGAATATCCCTGTTTATATTGGGATTTCCCCATCAGCCTATGGACCTCAGACCATACCCAATGGGAATGTTTCAAAATGGGACACTTCCCCCCTTCTACCATTCTAATCTGAGAGAGAACCTGTATGGGCTTGAAAGGAGCCACCATAGACGTTTCTATCTTTACCCAGTCCAGTTGGTTATCCCCTTCAGCCCAATGCCTCGCTAGTTTAGACAATTCAAAAGATAGATTATACATTTCTACATTCGGAAGAGCCAAGCCGCCACACTCCCTAGGGGAACACATTTTTTTAATATTAATCCTTGGCTTTTTCCCATTCCACAAATAATCTCTCACCATCTGATTATATTGTTTGTATATCCCACTAGGAATAGTCAGTGGTAGCATCATTGATACATAATTAAATTGTGGCGCTATAACCATCTTAATAGTATTAACTTTGCCCCATAAAGTAAGATTAATTATTTTCCACCTTTCCAAATTGTTTTTCATCTCTTGAAGTAGTGGTGCAAGATTCATTTCTATTATATCTGTCAACTCAGCACTTAGCTTTAGACCCAAATACTTCATTCCCACTGGTATCCATCTAAATGGAAAACTGGAAACCTCTGACCGGGCACACGACCTAGACACAGGCATCACCTCTGACTTCTGCCAATTGATTTTATACCCAGATATTTGAGAGAACATTTCAATCTTATTAAGAATTATGGGAATAGAGGTAGCAGGATCCGACACCAGTACCAAGATGTCATCCGCATATAAAAATAGCTTATGTTCCGCACCCCCACCCCACACACCTTTAATACCTGCATCTGCTCTTAAAGCCACAGCCAACGGTTCGAGAAATATGGTGAAGAGTAGCGGACTCAATGGATCCCCCTGTTTCTGGCCTCTCGTGAGCCCAAAGAGAGGGGATTTCATACCATTCGTCAAGACAGATGCCTTAGGGGACAAGTATATAATCTTTATCCACTTTATGAAACCCTCTCCAAATCCAAACACCCTCAACGTATAGAGAAGATAGGCCAATTCACATCGGTCATAGGCCTTCTCTGCGTCCAATGAGAACGCCGCAGTGGGCGTGTCCACGCCACGACTAGCCCACATAAGGTGTAATAACCGCCTGACATTGTCTGATGATGTGCGTCCTTGCACAAAACCAACCTGATCCGAATGCACCACAAATGGCAGCGAATGCTCTATTCTTGTCGCCAGTACTTTCGTGAGAATCTTGCTGTCAACATCTATCAGACTTATAGGTCTATAGCTCCCCGGATCCGTAGAGTCTCTGTCTTTCTTCAGGATTAGAGTTATAATTGCCTCATTAAACGTATCTGGTAATTGCCCCAGATCGAAAGATTCTTTGTAAACTTGTGTCAGTATAGGCGCCACTATGTCAATATATTTTCTATAATATTCAACAGGCAATCCGTCTAACCCTGGTGATTTACCCATTTTCAGTGATAAAATTGCTTTTCTAACTTCCCCTTCAGTAACAACTCCTTCCATCTGTGCTACTTGTCCCTCTGACAATTTTGGGATATTTAGGTTTGCGAAAAAGGCCTCATATTGTCCTTCTGACGGATCTACTTCAGATCTATAGAGTTTCATATAGAAGTCTTTAAATACTTCATTAATGTCTTTGGTGCTCGTCACTAGATCCCCATTTGTGTTTTTGACTGCTGGTATTAAAAAACTAGCATCTTGCTTTTTTAATTGCCTAGCCAATAGTTTACTAGCCTTCTCGCCACTTTCATAGAAGTTACTTTTCAATCTAAACATAGCATATTCTACCTTTTTATTATATAAGTCATTTAATTGTAATTTCAATTCACATACTTTTCTTAAGTGAGCCTCATTGTGATTATTCACCAAGTCTTTTTCTGCATCCTTGAGCTGGGTTTCTAATCTTAGTAATTCTGCCTTACTGTCTCTTTTTTTCTTACTTGCACGGGCTATTAATTTACCTCTAATATATGCCTTGGAGGCCTCCCAAACCGTACCTATTCTCTCTACTGATCCTATGTTCGTATCAAGAAACATTTTAAGATCCTCCCCTAATGCATTTGAAAAGGTTTCATCCTGAAGTAACGACACATTCATCCTCCATCTGTTGGACTTAATAACACCTGCCCCTAATTTTAACCCCATTTGTACAGTAGCATGATCCGTCAAGGCAATGGGTCCAATTGTACAGTCCACTGTCCCCTCTACAAGGTCTTTAGATATCAGAAAGTACAAAGTGTATATTGTATGTAAATCGTATATTGCTGCAGATACATTTAAAACTTGATAGTTTCTTGCTGTATTGAAAAAGAAGCATGCCAGTAGAATAGATCGAATAGGGTCTGGTGGCTGGAATGAAATGAGCAGATATCTGGTGGCTAGGTGGTTGCTGTCAGTATAGTATATTGTATTGAGATGCAATATATGCGATGAAAACACTGCTCTGCTTCTCCACAGTATCTGCCCACATTTTAGGCTCTCAATTTGCCATGAAGGTTTGGTACAGTATGTGATATCCTGGGGATACAGTGCCAGATAACTTAAACAATAACTCTTGGCTGTCCCTGAAAAACAGGACATCTGCTGTTAAAATATCTGATTTGGTTGAAAGGCTTTGACGAGCACACATTATTACAACGTCTGTTCTCCTGACGGTGGCATTGTGGAGAGGCGTACACTACCTGACACTTGTATTGTTCATTATCTCCACCATCTGGTGTTCCACAGCAGAAACTGTGGTGCTAATTGCAGTTTTATTGTGGCTGAACCCAGCATGAAACGCAATGTGATGCCAATAAATTAACCTCATAAAGTCTCCCATAGAAGTACCTGTCGCCTTAAAATAGCTGATGCTGCTCGCTCGCCCCCGGGCTGTTTGCCCACTAGCTGCCATGTTTGAAATGAAGAGAATACGAGTTGTTGGAGTTTTCAGAATCAAATGACACTTTGGGAAAAAGTGGTGTCTGCTATTCTTTAATAATCTGATATGAAATGAAACGGCACTTTGGAATATTACCAAAAATAGTATGGATAACATGTAATGAGTTATATACGTATTATCCTGGATTTCAGGTCAATCTCAGATTTTCTGATTCTTTGCGGAAATTATAAACTGTATCAGCTGCTGCCTACATGTCGTCGTAAGGCTTACTGTTGCATGGTATTAATACGGAGCAGCAGCAATAAAAACCTGTCCAACCATGGTTAACAGCATCAGGGATTATAAGCGCTCTAATTATGACTGACTGTGACTGGCCTAGCGTTTTCAACAGGAGGTACTACTTGGACATTTAATCCTGACACATGAGTCACACTGAAATGAGTGGATGACTGTAAACCAAATGAGTGGTTCTCAAATCTATTTGGCTTCAGTACCCCCGTTCCCTGATTTCTGAATCCAAGTTTCTGCATAAATGTTTAACCGACTACTATATTTTGATTGGCAAACTGCAAGAGAAAACCATATCTTGCATATGATACTTCATACTATGAATAAATTATAACCCACTTTTGGAGTTTGAAAGAGTTGCAATTACTGCCTCCTGAAAAGATTCCCGAAGGCATGGGGAGAGAGTATGTTTTGCACTCCGTCCGTCCGTGTGTCCGTCCGTCTCCGGCACTGTTAATCCGGTCAATGCCAAACTTTGCACACACACTCCCTGGATGCCAACGATGAACCTCTGCCCCAAAACGGCCTGTTATAGCGCCACCAGGAGTCCGACTTTTGTAAAACACTTTTTTTTGCTATTACTCCTACAGATTTTGTCCAAAAATCCCGCAAATCGTTACACAGTATCATGTGCTGAAGCCGCCTTCAGCATTGGCCTGTTTTGAACAAAAAGCCTCAAATCATGAACGCAGTGTGCAATTTACGTGAAATCTCTCACACACTTTCTTACTAGGCTGAGGAATATATCCCACCCTTTTCACATTGGCCTGTTATAGCGCCACCAACAGGTGGATTTTAGCAAAACTCATTTTTGGAACAAAATGCCTCAAATCATCCAATTGCCATCAAAGGCGTAAGAAAAAATGGCACCCTTTTCACATTGGCCTATTATAGCGCCACCAGGAAGCCACAACCTGCCCTGCCCTGCCCTGGTGGAGACCTGTGCCCCAAGCGGCACCTTTTCTAGTTTTAAAATTGTGGCCATAACATAATACAAATTAAAACCTGTGTTAATTTGTCTGTTACGAAGAGAGTGTAACAATTACATTTACACTACTGTATTCTCTCAGTGTTAAATTGACACTGGACATGGAGTGTGGATGGAGGAAAGTAACACAGATGCACTGCATACTGTGCATAGTGAGCTTGTAGGCCAGCTGTCTTTGATCTCCGGAAGGTATTTGACTCTTTGATAAACAGCGGAATAGAGATGAGAGGGATGCTAAAAAGAAGCTTACCATGAAAGCTCTAAAGACCTGTCCTGTATACCTCTTCTCAGAATGCTGTGTGGGGGTGATTAGCCTGACAGGGATGGACTCACTTTGGGTATCAGCTGTGTGTGTGTGTGTGTGTGTGTGTGTGTGTGTGTGTGTGTGTGTGTGTGTGTGTGTGTGTGTGTGTGTGTGTGTGTGTGTGTGTGTGTGTGTGTGTGTGTGTGTGTGTGTGTGTGTGTGTGTGTGTGTGTGTGTGCGACACTTTCATGGTAAGCTTATTTTTCACACACACACACACACACACACGCACACACACACACACACAGAGAGAGAGAGGGGGGCACAGCTTTCGAAGAGGTATAGGTCTTTAGAGGTTTCATGGTAAGCTTATTTTTCTGCAACAATTAACATAATTTCGTCTCTATTCCACTGTTTTTCACAGAGTCCAATGGAAATGCATCAAATGTATTTCCAGTAATCAGTTTATTCGGACACTATAGTTCTGAATAAACTATAATGACCATGCAGAGTTATTATAGTTAAAAAAAACTAACAAAATACAAAAATAAAGTATAATAACCATGGTGCTGACTCTATCAATTAGTAAAATGTTACTCAGACATACAATAGACTCAACTCAATACACTCAATTCATATAGATTAAATAAATACACCGGTACTTACAGACAGATGAAATGGGAAATGCCTTAATTAAGGCATTTCCCATTTCATCTGTCTCTCCCTAGTTTTTTCTTTAAGGCTTAAAGAAAAGTCAACTTTCACTGCGACTGCCAGATTTATCATACAACTCATCTAGAGCTGGCTTCACATCATGAAACTTCCTCAACTTGAAAGTGCTGTTACATCTTTAGATGAGTCGAAGCCTGACAGACAGATCACCAACATTCACAAGCGACAGAACAACATACATAGCTGAATTGTGTAAGAAATTGTTAAAGATATAACAGGACAGCAGTAGCTGGGTGGGTAGAGAGGCCGCCTGGGAAACGGAAGGTCCCTGGTTTGGTTTGCATGCCGACCTCAGTCTGATGTGTCGAAGACACTTAACTCCTAACTGCCTCCCCTGCAGCACCCACTGGTCCTACATAACGGATGGGTGAAATGCCTGTTTCACGTACAGTATGTGCAAGTGTACCCCAAAGGAGTGGGGACCATATGATTATAATAAATACAGTCCAATCATGGTGTCATAAAAAATACAAAATATAACCAGAAAGGTTGATCGAAAATAATAATATATGATTAATACTGAATATTGAGAGCTTATAGCTAACAAAGTGAAAGAAATTAAATGCATTTACACGCATGCATGCACGCATGCATGCATGCACGCACGCACGCACGCACGCACGCACGCACACACACACACACACACACACACACACACACACACACACACACACACACGTTAATCATTCAAATTTATATAGGATAGACTAAACACTAGTTCTTCAACGTTCCTTCAAAATAAGCCATAGGCCTATGACTCCAGTCATTGAAGTAAGTTGTAGTGAGAAAGACTATACTGACAGCTAGAAGTCTCATTTACAGTATGCTCTATCTCTCTCAGAATTCTGTCTCATATTTCAACCTTTTTAAGAATACATCTAATAGCCCGGCAGCTTAAGGCCATATTTTAGCAAAATGTGGACGCGGCGGACAAAAGCGCCAACATTTTTCCACATGCTCTCCATAACCATACGTTTCATTTTGGAAGGGGGGCCACGTCATCAAGATGTCAGAAGGCGGCCATCTTGGCGTTCAAAGATGGCCGCCATGTAATATCTATAAGTGCCGCTATCTCGGCTTCTAAGCCACTTAGAAGGTCAATCTTGGTGTCAAAATATACATTATCTGGGTCAAGGAATGCAATACGGTCATTGAGAATATCACTAGATGTTTATTTGTGCCAATATCAAATAAATACGGTCATTCTAGCAACATATTTACATAATCTTCAACTTCAAATTATCTGTCACAATTACAACTGCAAAGAGCTGTGCAATTCCAGTGTGCCTTCTGACAGGAGCATCTTGCACCACAACCCTTTTTACAACCGCACTTTACCAGTTCATTGCAGGCTTTTGACGCCATAGGTAGAGTGCTCCACACAGGAAGCCAGACCTGGTTGTCGACATCCAATGTCCATCCCCATCCTTCTGGACTGGGTGTTGGCTGCTGGGCCAGTTCAGACGTGGCCCAGATCCCAGACTGGTATACAACTCGCTTCACGTGCTGCAGCAGTGAATCTTGCGTTGGTGGAATGTGTTCCATCGTTTTGTTCTTCTGGCAGAACAATTCTCGCCGTGCTTCATTGACAGATTCCAAATCACTTGTTTTGTCATACATGATGACTGTAAAGCGCTCAAGAAGCTGAAAGTGTTGGGCATCTATGGTCACATTAGTGTATGGATTCACTCATGTCATGTAGGTGAAGGCCTGGGTGACCTCAGGGTAGGAATTCCAAGCCGCCCATGCTGACTTCTTCCCTTTCCCACAGAATGCTGATGTTGTGTCACAGCCTGTGTAACAGTGGAAGACCGGAAGTGCTGTGGACTTGTCTTTGCCCAGAGCATGGCAGATGGTGTTTATATGAACATTGGTGTAGTTTTTGCCAGTGCCAAAAGCGACCCAGATGTCTGCAGCTGGATACTTGGTGAACAGGGCATGGAACTTACCGATGAGGATAACAACAACATCCGTATCCACAGTGCGTATCAAGCAGGTAGAACAGCCATGTACCAGGGCATCAAGCAGGTGAATCACTATCCTGGTGTCTGCCTCTTCATGGTTACATGGCAGCATGTAGTGGCTAATGTCTGTGCCAACCACTGTGATGCCAGATGTAATGAAGACCAAAAACTACACCAATGTTCATATAAACACCATCTGCCATGCTCTGGGCAAAGACAAGTCCACAGCACTTCCGGT
The DNA here is from genome assembly GCF_951216825.1 of Electrona antarctica. NCBI lineage: Eukaryota > Metazoa > Chordata > Actinopteri > Myctophiformes > Myctophidae > Electrona > Electrona antarctica. The sequence continues at coordinate 13,462,947 of NC_136798.1, forward strand.
CTTCCACTGTTACACAGGCTGTGACACAACATCAGCATTCGGTGGGAAAGGGAAGAAGTCAGCATGGGCGGCTTGGAATTCCTACCCTGAGGTCACCCAGGCCTTCACCTACATGACAGAAAATCCATACACTAATGTGACCATAGATGCCCAACACTTTCAGCTTCTTGAGCGCTTTACAGTCATCATGTATGACAAAACAAGTGATTTGGAATCTGTCAATGAAGCACGGCGAGAATGGTTCTGCCAGAAGAACAAAACGATGGAACACATTCCACCAACGCAAGATTCACTGCTGCAGCACGTGAAGCGAGTTGTATACCAGTCTGGGATCTGGGCCACGTCTGAACTGGCCCAGCAGCCAACACCCAGTCCAACAACCAGGTCTGGCTTCCTGTGTGGAGCACTCTACCTATGGCGTCAAAAGCCTGCAATGAACTGGTAAAGTGCGGTTGTAAAAAGGGTTGTGGTGCAAGATGCTCATGTCAGAAGGCACACTGGAATTGCACAGCTCTTTGCAGTTGTAACTGTGACAGATAATTTGAAGTTGAAGATTATGTAAATATGTTGCTAGAATGACCGTATTTATTTGATATTGGCACAAATAAACATCTAGTGATATTCCCAATGACCTTATTGCATTCCTTGACCCAGATAATGTATATTTTGACACCAAGATTGACCTTCTAAGTGGCTTAGAAGCCGAGATAGCGGCACTTATAGATATTACATGGCGGCCATCTTTGAACGCCAAGATGGCCGCCTTCTGACATCTTGATGATGTGGCCCCCCTTCCAAAATGAGACGTATGGTTATGGAGAGCATGTGGAAAAATGTTGGCGCTTTTGTCCGCCGCGTCCACATAATTTCGCTAAGCTACCGGACTATAAAGGTGCTCCTGCCTTTTGGCTCAACCAGTCTATTCCTTGTGTACTGCGTGGACCAGAGTTTGGATCCACTGTTACTCTCTCTCACTCTATGTCCCTGGTTCCCTGTCTCTCTGCACTCCCCTATCTCATAAATGAAGCATAAAACCCCATACAAAAATAACTTGAAAAAAAGAATACATCTGAGAAGTGGAAACCAAGCTTGGAGGATGTATTTGTCTGCCACTGTCAAAGGATCACTTTAAAAGGGTGTGGAAAAAAACGTCTTAATTATAGATACATATTTTTTTGTACCTTGTCAGAGAACTAGAATGCAGAGCGATGGAGCGAGAGAGTGCACACTTCATAATTCATCACTGAGATGTTTTCACATCTGTGTCCATGGCAACAGCCAAGATAAATCATGGGTCGGTAAGTGCGGGGTACCCGTGGATGACCCCCTCCCCACACCAGTTGTGGAAAGTAACTTTGAAGCACTTTTAATTTACTTGGATATGTCAATTGTTCAATACTTTATACTGCTACTCTACTACGCCTACCATTATTTAGTTACAATTAAGTTACTTATTTATTATTACAAAACATACATTAACTAATGTTGAATAGAAAGAAGAAGCACGCCTGGGCCATGGCTCAGTGGTCCAGGCACCTTGGCTGGCAGTGTGCCACGGGTTCGACTCCCGATCCCGACGGCCTTTACTGCATGTCTTCCCCCCATCTCTCTCCCCATTTCCTGTCAGCCTACTGTCTGTCCCTCCATAAAAAAATAAAGGCGAAAGCCACAAAAAAAACATTTGAAGAAAGAAGAAGCGCTGCCATGGTCCGTGTGGTTGTACAAAACTGTAAACAGGTGCTCGTTGGCGAGGGTTCGAAAATGGTAATATAAAAAGAGGTCCAAGGCACTCTGTTACAGTCAAGTAAAACGCCTTTATTTAAATGGCATAAACTCGGCAAACACTTTTTTTTGTTTCTTTTTAGATATTTTTTTTTTTGGCGTTTTGCCTTTTATTGACAGATTAACAGTAGTTTGACAGGAAAGGGGGAGAGAGATGGGGGGGGGAAGCAGCAAAGGTCGTCGGGATCGGGACTCGAACCCGCGACACGCTGGATTACCAGTGTACAGTAGGTACAGTGTACCTGTGTACAGCCTGGACCGCTCTTTGCTGAGCTTGTGCCATTTAAATAAACGCTTTTTACTTGACAGTAACAGAGTGCCTTGGACCTCTTTTTTACTAATTAACAATTGCTTGTAGATCTGCTATTTCTCTAGTCTAAATTATTGAAAATGTTTGGAAAACGCATAATTCTGCATAATGACTTTTACTTTTGATACTTTTACATATATTTTTTATGCCATTACTTTTGTACTTTTACTCAAGTAAAGTTTTGAATACAGGACTTGTACTTGAGGTACATTGAGGTATTGCTACAGTACTAACCCAGTACTTTATAGGTACAAAAGATAATCTGAGTATACTTCTTCCACCACTGCTCCCAGTATCCATGTTACTTGAATCCTACCTCATGGGATTAGTGAGAGTGCTCTAACAAAGCGTTTAGCCCCCTGAGTCAGATCTCTGTGTGTTCAAGGCTGTCCTGTTGACCTATGATATCACCTGTCATTGTTAACAAGCATTTAATTGCTGTAATTATGCAATTACAGCGTGCATCATGTCTGTGGAGGAGGTATCGGATGAGGGCATGAGGCCGTTAACGTGGGTGATCTCCTGCAGTTGAGTCGCTCAGAGATTGGAAGCGGCGACTTTAATGCCTGGAAAGTTGTGGATGAATGCTGTTCTCATCGCACTGTAGAGAAGATTGTTTATCTGAAATAATTTGGGGTATTTTGTTATCTGCATGCATCTGACATGCACTTCAAATGGACTATGTCTGAACGAACGTGGGAATGTGACAGCAGTTCGTCTTCAAGTGTTGAAATATATTCACACAGCAAGCTTTTAGTTCTTAAAGGGCCACTTCACCCCTTTTGCAACCAGAGCTTATTTGAATATATGTGTAATATGTTTTTTAAGATATTGTAGTCATTGTAGACACCATGTTCATGACCAAAAACCTGTCATGATAATGTGGTCTCACTTATTCCTTCCTGGACTACAAAGTCACACCTCCACACAGCCTCTCCACAAGGAGGGGAAGTGCACTAAAGGATTATGGGCATTGTAGGAATTCAGCAATCCAGTCAAACACACATTATTTCACTTCATTCTTTTTCTGGCCATAGGGTGCAAATTTCAAATTGTGCTACTACAATTCATTAATAGTACTAGCCCTTACCCGTTCTGAATATTATGAACACCAAATGATGTACAGTGTGGGTAATGCGATGTAATAGATCACATTACTGATTGGGAGGGAATTGTCCTGTTGCGTGTTGTAGTTCAGCAGCTGCAGGGTCCAGGCGTTGGTGGTGATGTGTAGCTGTCGATCGAAACGCGATGGATGGTCCAACTTGTACGGCAGTTGCTTTAGCCATTGAATTTAATAATGATTTGTAGTCTACAAATACTATTAACATTGAGTGACAGCAGTTTCTTCCAGCGGTGAAATGTCCCTTTAATGATGTTGCTGCAAAATGAGATGCAATAAAATCTCCCTGCTGTAGTAAATTGCTGATGTTGGGGATCAGCTACTTGAAAAAAGAAAGAGAGGTCGCACAGCTATAGTCACGACTCACGATGCAAGAAACCTTTATTAAACCAACGTTTCGGCAACAAAATGCATTCTTCAGGGGATGATGTATCATACCCTGAAAATAGCTGAAATTCGGTGAAATATAATGTGTGTGTGTGTGCGTGCGTGCGTGAGTGCGTGCGTGCGTGCGTGCGTGCGTGCGTGCGTGCGTGCGTGCGTGTGCGTGTGCGCGTGCGAGAGAGAGAGAGAAAAGGGAGAGATGTATAATCTCCTCTTCAATTTTCTCTGGGATTAAGTGGCTCACTATCCCTGTTAAACGACCAAATAAAATCCACAAAATGAGACATGGTAAATGGTACGTAACCAATGGTTATATACTGTGTACAGTTGCTTAATACAGTATATACTGTACAACATACCATACAGCCTTTGCATTTATCTAGTAGTTCCATTAGTTTCATACTGTTTGGTACTGCTTTGTGACCTAGCATAATGATCAAAACCACGGCTGTGAACTCTCTCATCCATTCCAGAGACCACATTACCACCATGCTGTGGCCTCACGTCTCAGGGCTATTCAAACGGATTGAAACAGATTTGGTCATAGATGAGGTGCAGCGCCGCAGTCACTGCAGTGCTGTTAGGTATTTTTAGGCCAGGTGACCCTGACCACCACATGAAGGGGCCTTGGAGGATGAATGTCACCATGCTGAATGAACGGAAGTCACAGTTAAAGGACCATGACTTGACATGTTTAGCCCATTGACTCCGACAGGGCTGACCCAAAGCTTTAATTTTCGTTTTATTTTTGAAAATGTTCCCAATTCCATTTCCCAAAATAGGGACGCCTGGTTAGAAGTGGTTAATCTGATTCAATCATCTTATTAATTGAATTTGAATGATTTTTTGTATTACATTTTTGTTCTCCAATTGGCTCTCCTGCCAGTTTCTGGTCATGAAAATGACTGTAGACATTGATCTGATCGTTTTGTTTGATATTCAAGCTGCTGGATTCCGAAAATGAAAATCAACTTGAAAAGACTTGACACCTGCTTGAGATACTGTTGATATTCCAATACAAATATTGTTGCATTTGAAGTCCATTTTAAATTGTGGGTTGATTTTAAAGCCTATATATACAGGTAGCCGAAAATTGTCCCTTGATAAAATATTAATTTCTGAAAGAAATTATGAAATTATGAATGAAATTACAAAACAAACAAAACAATGGAGAAACAAAAAAGGGCCATTTATCATAAACTAGTGGGAATTATGTTAATTTAAGAAATGGGAAGTAGTGTCATCTAGAATGCTAGAGAGAGAAAGGAAACCTCTGGCTCCAGAGTGATGGCTTGGCTGGCTGGTTTTGCCATTATGGATTACAGCAGCAGGTGGCAACCACAGGATTCAGCAATGGGACAGGCCTGATGGATCACCTGCCTGACTTAAACAGCCCACTTAGCTCCCCTGAGTGAGAGGAGAATGTCAGCAGGGGGTGTATGAGCTCCAAATAAAACTCTACTGCTACTGCGTTGATGTTCTTTCTACAGAGCAGAATGCTCTGGAGAAAGAGCACTGTTTAGAGCACCCAAAAGCATTCGTGGATTGCGGATCCAATTTGATGGGTCACGAGACGCGAGTACATTCGGTTTTCCCCTATTTGGGTTTTAAAGAACTTTATAATATATAAATTACAAACAAATTCAAATATTTTTCTAAATAATTTCATGAATTTAATCTGAGAAATTCAATGGAACAAACATCTTGTCAAATGGGTGAATGCTTTCGACATTTTTCGACGAGTGGGCACTGCGTAAGCATATTGATATCCATATACTGTATGACAGGGGTGCCCACACATTTATGACGTGAGATCTACTTTCAAAATGACCAGCTCAACAAGATGAGGTGCAGCGCCGCAGTCACTGCAGTGCTGTTAGATATTTTTAGGCCAGGTGACCCTGACGCTGCTTCTTCACGTTTAGCTAAATGCATGGACGTGATTCCTGATCCCGCTGAGACATAAATCCTTTAATCCTTGATATATTCGTACAGTGACAGTATGCTGACTAAGCCTTAATGTTCAGGTCTGAGTCCATGACTACACTAAGATTAATTCAGTCAGACAACTCACTTTAACCAATATTTATTTTAGAATGAGAATACAAGTGTGCATACGATATTAGACTTGGCGTTCGGCTCTGCTGCATTTTCTCCCTGCTCGGCGCGATTAAACACCATCGTAAAACATTAAGTGCAGGGAGATAGATATACAATAAACCCCCATGGAGAACATGAATAACAGAGCCCACCGGTGGTGCTGGGGTGGTTGTGGGAGCAAACATCACATAACAACCAGGAACCATGCAGAGGAAGGCAGGAAGAGCATGCAGACTGGTGAGCTTAAGTAGCCCGCCCAATTGGTCAGCTGACTGCCACATCAGCGAATGACATGTGGGACTTGCACACACTTATACACCCACATAGTAATGCAGCATGTTAACCCCTTGAGTATAGTATGTGCCTTTGAGCATGGCATGAACCCCCTCGAGTATGTCTGCATGAACTTACTCCGCAGGCTACGCATCATTTATTGGATTGTGGTTTTAAACATTACCGATTTAAGCTGAGCTCTGACTTTTAATCATTCTTCCTTGGTTCCCAAAACAATTACTACTTACCATAGTCCCCTGGTAATATGGTTATGTAAATGTGTGTGTAGTCTGCATAATTATGAGCTCAATAAAACTAATGCTGAAATTATGCCACTGTCTGTACGTGGATCATGTCATTAAAGAAGAGAGAGATCAAATTGCCGACCGACATTGTCGTTTGGTCGGTGGTCGGTCGGTCGGTAGATCGGTAGGTAAGTCAACAAAAATGAACACTGCCATAGAGAAACTAAAACATAACAAATATGGCGAAAGCAAACATTCTTTGTTCTGTACTTATGTTATGTTGGGTTGTCAGTCAGCAGGAGGACGGTGCTGTGTATGAGGAGAGAAGTGGCCGGTGTCACTTTTACTGTGCCTTGATGTAAAGAAAGTATTCCGTCTAACCACCCTCCCCCCTCTCTCTCTTATTTGTTGTCGAGTGCGCTGCTCGTCACTGTGTCACAATATAATATATAAACACTTTCCCCTTCCCTCTATATCAGATAGTCTATCAGTGAGCAACTCCTCAGTAATAAACAGGCCCTCAGTCACGCACACCTGCTCTGTTTGGTAATGTTTTTGGATCTCAATGGAAATATAAGCTGCAGGACTTCCGCAGGACTGTGTTGCAAAAGTATGTGCGAGTGAAGTGACACACACTATCACTGCATAGATATTTGTCTGGAACTTTGACGTTGAAGATTTATTTCCGAGTAAAGGGGCGGTAAACAGATTCCAACGTCACAGCAAAAAAGTCTCTCTCTGAATAGTGGACTCTGATTGGTCACCCACAACTCTGGGGCGAGCAAAATGTAATTCCTACTGAGGAGTGAGGAGTGCCAGACCAATACTTAAAAGTGGGATGTTTAATATGGGCCTATAAGTGATGTGTCTAAGGCAGAATAATCTAGACTCTAGTCTAGATTATTCTTTTTAAGAGATCCTTGGTGAGTCCAGTTTTCACAGCCTGTGACAATTTGTAGAAGTTATGATGCATTGCCATGCATCTTCTAACAAGGCAGCAGCAGGGGGAGGATTTCAAATATTTTACTGTATATTGTCCTCCAAATTGTTATGGCTGGTCAGATCAAATGGTGCCATCCATGGTATTAGAAGTTTTAAGTAGACACACATATGCTGTACCCGAGATGGAGGCTCTGACTGCTTGTCTAATTGTTTGAAAATTGCCAGTGAAGAATGAGACAAAGCTGGGTCCAAATCCATGTTTACACTGTGTTACATGAACACTGCTGATAGTCCTGTGTGGAGAGCCACAAAGCAATCACAACATCATTTCAAGGGGGTTATGAGATACAGTATTTTATCGTATCATATACTTTAAATGTATCATCATGCTCGTACATTATGTGGCAAATTATTTCTTACTTGGGAAAATGATAGAAGAATGGTGGTGTATAATTCGACAGTATGAGGTCCTTGCCCCATGCATCACTGTACCGTGTAATGTGAGAATTTATATCTTATAATTTATACTTGTATGAATGGTTGCACACACTGAAAGCAGATCTACAAGGTCACACGCCGTTGTAGGATATAAATCAGGCTTTAGCATGCCTCTGCACCGATGCCACGAATACTATCATCCTTTTATGTTTATTGCCCACTGAGACATGATTCTAAACCTGATTCACTAGAATAATATAGCACACAACCCCCACTGCTTTTAGTACTGTACCTTATACAAGTCACAGCTGTAATAATGTGCTAGAATAAACCACAGCGTGTAGTTTGATGATATCGCTGTTGTGCAGAAATCTTGTATCTCCAAATTTCATCCTTTTCAATGTCCTATTTTAGTATTGTATGCCAGTGTTGCACAAAAGTAGTGATCTGCAAGCTAACAATGTGCCACGATGTGCTCCGTTGTGAGCTTGTAGATTTGGAATTTATGCTATTTTTTAAAATCTTTGAAAATATCAAAATATCTTGGAAATGTTCACATATGACATACACAAAATAGAGACATCAGGTTGAAAGTGGTTAAGTCTGTGACTGAATAATAACTACATTGGAATCATTGGAACACAGGTCCATTTTCTGAAAGGTAACAGTTTCGGACATACAAGGTTCCTAGAACTTTCTACCCAACAGTGAAGTTATACTGTAATGTGTCATGGAGGAGTACAAATGAGACAGGCCAGGACAGACCTGAGGTGCTGAGCCAGGTTTTAATAGAAGCTAATTGTCCCGTTGAGCGTCCAACTCATTTTACATAGCTAATTACTGTAGAAGAGGATATGTGGTGCACATGATTCAAGGCAAGATTTACTATCATAGTTAGATTAGATGGACCCTCTGACACCTCATTTGCATTTTTTTCTAATTAAGGCTGCATGTATCTACGGTAATTAAAGTGAAACTACATCAAGGGTAAATAAACATGGGGCGGCAGTGGCTCAGGAGGTAGTTCGATCCTGGGCTCCCCCAGAGTTAGTGTCAAAGAGTCCTTGAGCAAGACACTGAAACCCAAATTGCTCCCGATGAGCAAGTTGGTGCCTTGCATGGTTTCCTCCGCCATTGGTGTATACAATTTACAATTTAGGCATTTAGCAGACGCTCTTAATCCAGAGCGACTTACATTAAGCAATAACAAAAGCGTGGCATACATCACATATATAAAAAAGTAGTTATCATGAATCATGCGTAAACTATGTATCTATTTAAACTATACATACTATACTATATACTATATTATACATGTGTACTATAAAGTGCTATGACTACATACAATGCAATTCTAGAGCTGTCTACGTAACAAGCTATAAGTCTGTTTAAAATACTATCTAAGTCTACATAATGTGCTATCTAAGGGGCTAGGCTAGGGCAAGTATGTATGTATGAATGTGTGTCTGAATGACTGAATCTATGCACAATCTACATATGTAAAGCGCCTTGGATAAAGGCGCTATATAAATGCACCATTTATCATTTACATTCAAAGCAACTTGTGCACCTCTTGTAGCAATACTTGGACTGGAATGGAAAATGGATTGAATTTCTGATTCAAAATCAACTTTCCATTTTGCTAATCTTTCAGACATTCCGATGGCCCATTGCCAGCAAGCTGGATGGAAACGAGATGCTGGAGATCCAAGTGTACAACTACAGCAAAGTCTTTACCAACAGGTAAGAAAATGTCCTTTCAACTACATTTTAGTACAAACTCAGGGTTGGTCTCAGTAGGATAGCCTTTTTCCCTCACACGCTTGCTGCTAACATGGACTGACAGGTGGTGTGTGTTATTCATATAAAGATGCTTCAGAGTAAGGTCCCTGAGAGCGTGTTCTGTAAACTAATTTGATTGAAACGACAATAGGCATGTGAATACACAGGGCAGGCCACAAGCAACTTTTCCATGGAGTGGATAATGACACAGAATTAGAGGCTCGGTAATGGAGGCATCTGACTCTCTCCCACCCACCAAATCTAGCTCTGAACGAAACTTCTAACCATCATCTGGATGGCGGTGTAAGAGGAAAATACAACTTCTTCTCTCAAATGTGGTGTGCATCACTAATTTGGAATACATCGTGTCTGTGTGCACCCAGGCACGTGCGCACGCGCGCGCGCGTGTGTGTGTGTGTGTGTGTGTGTGTGTGTGTGCGTGTGCGCGCATGCGTGCGTGCGTGCGTACGCACTGTACGTGCTCCAGCAAACATCTGCTTATGTGTGCAATATTACATTGTCTTGATCTTGTGCAGGAAAATGTCTGAAATCTCAAATGCTTAGCTAGTCATTTCATGCCCTGTGGTGCTTGCAGTGCGTCTGACAGTTAACACTTTCTATGAAGCCCTTGTTTCTAAACTGTATGAGCATAATGGATCATAAACATGTTCATGAAGTAATAGGACGTTATAATAGCTTAAATTGTGATTTATAGGAGCGTTATTAATTATAGGCATAACCTCCACCTATAGATGACTGTAGATTACATTTATAACACTCTGCAGATCACATGTCTTCTAGATGCTGTAGTGTCATAACACTTAAGAATCATGCTTATTGTACATTGATTGTAGTAGGTATGGGTACCCAGCTACATTGTTAAAAGTTAGGAAGCAAATGGACCCTTAATGTAACTCAGAGTTCCCCCTATAGGTCCATTTGGTTCCATTGGCCTTGAGAACCACTGCATTACTGTATACAATGCACACACACTCTCAGTGAATCCCATGTTCACTATGTAGTGAACATGGGATTCACTATGAAAAGGTTATCAACAAAGTCTTTACTTTTTGTCACGTGACTACTGAAGTCTGCTTCTTCTTTCTCTTCATCCGTCTAGTTAGTACATTCTGTTCTTTGTGTTCTTGTCTTCATCATCTTGATGTTCTTGTTCTTCATGTACTGTATATTTGACACCCTGCTCCCAGAGGCTGATGTTTCCAGATCATAGTCAGGAACTGTCTTCTCTGAAGTAAATCTAATCAGACAGTAGCAGCTGCCTGGTACATTACAGTATAACCGTACAGTATGACCGACTGGTGTGTCCAGACTCCGGACACACACACCACCTACGCAGCCATCAACATCATGACCATGACCTGCGGCTTGCCTGCTTGCGCCCGTGTGTGCATGTGTGTGTGCGTGCGTGCATGTGAGAAACAGTGAGACAGTGAACAGTGAAACAATGAGACAGTGAGAAAGAGAGGAAGTTCAGCTCTTAATGTCATCATCTGTCCTGCTGGCATCTTTAATTAAAGAATCCAGATATACCATGTATCCTCATTACAGATTGGTCCTGTAGTTGATCAGAGTACCCCAGGGGTCTACACTTTAGGCCCACTTGCTTTTTTCCCCTCTACACCAAATAGTGTGCTCACCAAATATTTCGGCAGAGGGACGTGCATCGTTGTGAGATCTGCTATTTTCACCCTCAGAATAGGGACACGAGGGATTGTTTCAGGCCAACTAGTTGTTATGCATTGTATAAGATGGTATGGCTCACAGCCAACATATTTTTACCATCCGACAGTCCTACATGGCTGAGCCATTGGGAGCTACACTACCTTTAACAACAACTCGGCCACTATTAATGATTTATGTTTTTTTGTTCCCAATTCTTCTTCTTTTTTTCTTCCTAAATGTTGCACATACAGTATTGCCCATCTGGAAGAGGTTTGGCAGAGCAATCACTTGTGTCTTTATTTTCACTGTGAGAACAAACTCAAGCTGCACGTTTTTGTTTTGCTGTTCCCTCACTTGCTGAAAGTGATTGCAAATCCCCATCTGTAAAAATGTGCTCATTATGTTATAATCCGGCTATGGCCACCAGACTAATCAATGGAGATACAAAGCAAGGCTAAGCCACAAGGTGCCCCTGCCGCTCACAATTATTACATAATCGCCTAATCACAATAATTTGAGATAATCGCAATTATTTTACGTCATCTTGTCCCTAACACAAACATGAAATGCCATTAACAATAAAGATATATATATATATATATTTTTTGTCACAGGGTTAGGGGTTTGTTTTACATCACTATTACATCACCTAATCATAGCAACATGAGATAGACTTTAATATATTAGCGCCCCTCACTTCACACGGGTGTGATTTTTTTTTACAATTCCTTGTAGCATAAATACATTTTCTTTTCACATTTGTTTTTCATGTCACTGTTGTTAGCTGACTTTGACCCATTTATTTGTGTGTGCATACATAGACATGCTACATCCCTTCACCTATTTCAAGAAAGAAAAGAACAGAAAACACAAAGATTGTAAAAAATAAAATAAAGAAAAGGATAGGCCTATGTTAAACTAAAAACTTTAATTTCATTAATTTATCTGTAGACCTATAGGAGTAAGGTACATTTAATACAAATATACAAAAAATATACAGACACAGAAAAAAAAAATAGAAATAAAGGCTTTGTTAGGCTTTGTTTTGTGATGTTTGTAGTTCTTCCATTTCCTTTTTCTTTCTCCCTCATATCATATTGATCAATCATCATTTAATACATTTTCAAATATCATAAATGGCAGATCTTAAATTAAAGCTTCATTATTTGTGTGACAATTAATATTGTCAACCCCTGTATGTTCAACAGTACTGTGGGCAAAAGCATAAAGTAAAATAACTGAACTACAGATCTCTCATCACACACACACATGCGCCGCACACATGTACATGCACGCAACACACACACACACGCACGCACGCACGCACGCACACACGCACGCACACACACATGCACACACACACACACACACACACACACACACACACACACACACACACACACACACACACACACACATGCATGCACTCGCACACAGATCATTCAGACAGCCACGAGTGGACTGTGTAAATAATTCATTATGAGTCCAATCCTGTTGTTCTCACACCTGCTCCATATGTATACAGGATGCAGCATTACTAGCAGTGTAACTGATAGCTTTCATCACTGCACTATGACGGGCACCAATACACCCTGGAGGACAATATATCACACCCTAGTCGGACCAGAAGTACTATTGTGCAGTTCATGTTACATCAACACAAAGGCAAAGCAATTTAGGCCATGTGTGCTAATTAAAACAACATACACATAGTAAACGCTAATTTAACTTCGAATTTAACACCAATCTATTCATGATAACATGTTCACTGGAGCAGACAGAGGCTTTGCACTTCCATAAAACATTAAGTGAACAAAAATACCACACAGCTGGGAGATAATATTAGTTTTAGTTCATCCTTGTGCAACAGCTCCAGCTGAGCCAAATTAATGAACACTAAAGAAGTCTTGTTAAAGACCAAGTTGGATTTATTTATTTTATTTATTTAGTGTGTGTGTGTGTGTGTGTGTGTGTGTGTGTGTGTGTGTGTGTGTGTGTGTGTGTGTGTGCGTGTGCGTGTTCGTGTGCGTGCGTGTGTACGCACTGTACGTGCTCCAGCAAACATCTGCTTATGTGTGCAATATTACATTGTCTTGATCTTGTTCAGGAAAATGTCTGAAATCTCAAATGCTTAGCTAGTCATTTCATGCACAGCGTCCAAAACACTGAAATGCCCTGTGGTGCTTGCAGTGCATCTGACAGTTAACACGTTCTATGAAGACCTTGTTTCTAAACTGTACTGCTGTTTTATCTGACTGACTCACCTACCAGTGAGGAGCCCCCACCTGGAGGACATAGAGCATTCGTTCTACTACTCCCGCCCAACACTCTATGCTGATAGGTTAGGTGCCGCCACAGCCCGTAGGAATACACGCAATGACAATAATCATCTTCCCCATCCGGCTTCCCTTCCCCCGAACACGGGCCAATTGTGTTCGTGTACACGGGCCAATTGTGTTCTTGTCAAAGCCGGATGCACCACGGAGGTTGATGCCTGGGCAGGCACTTTTGCACTGTGCCACCCGAGCGCCTGAAATGCTTTACTTTTAATGCCCCTTGGCCTTAATTCATTTGTTTGAAGTAGTCCGTTTTATTACGGTTTATTTAAGATTATATTTCTTTATTTAAATAGGACGAGAGTATTAGAGAGACAACAAAGCTAGGGCAAAGAGAGGGGAGACTTCATGTGAGACATGATGGGAGTTGTATTCTAGTCTATGTACTTAGTTCACTTTTTAATGTTTTTCATAAATTGGTGATGCTATTGGTCATCCTTTAACCACAAGTCTTATACTATAGTGTGTCGTATTAAAGACAGTGTTGTACACAAGTACCAGACATGGCAATCTACAAGCTTGTACATCGTCTATTTTTGCTATTTTTAATATAAAAATGTCAACACATTTCAAGCTCTTTAGAATACCTACACCGCATCTTTTTTTCCATTTCCTGAAAGGCTTTGCTCATACAAGGTTTTCACCTGACAGCAACGATATGGTCATTGCACTAATTGGCTGAGCCACCACCAGACTCTCCACTCCAGACAGCTCTGCCGTAATAAATTCTGAATGATGTTTCATGTAATTCCCATCCAACACAGCAGAAGAAAAGGAGACAGCTAGACAGCTGTGGCTGACATTCGTTTACATGCATTATGATCAACAGCAATACCTGTTGTTTCACACCAAACAACTGTGCAATAAGATCTCATGTAAGCCTGGAAACAACTAATTAGTTGTGACTCGTGAGGGATTATATGGTTTCCAATGAGGTGATTGAAGCGGCTCTCGAATGCAAGCGTGCCGGGCCTGGGAGCATCAATAATGCTGTGTGTAGCGAACTAGCGATATAACCAGTGTCAAGCATTATGCGTTTATTGCGTTATGTATTTTTGCTACTGGAATGAAGACCATAAACAGTGTGTGCTATAGATTGATTTGCAAAATATTATTGCTTCATTTGATATTTTGCAGCTTGAATATAGTAAGCCTGAGTTTTGTATGTATAATGTGTGTATAATTCATGGGGGAAATCTTCCCTCAGATGGAGCTTACACTATCTGCACCCTGCCCAGTTCCTCCCATTGCAGTGCAATTCAAATCCTGTGCAGCCTATTTTCTTCTTTTGTATTTTGTAACTGTATGGTTACTGTTTTTCACCGAGGGAGAGCGTTTAGGACGCTAGTCCAGCAGCTGGGTATATGGCTATCTTCACAGCATCTACTAAAAATGATTTAAACTTCAGTGAGAGAATGGAAAAAAGAAAGCTCAGACCATTTCTACATTCAAACCTTTCCTGAAAACATGATGTTGTTCTACAGTACGTGTACAGTACTGTCATTGCATCCAGCCATCCTCTGTCATCTGCTTGTGTATCCTTGATTTCCTCTCCTCTCCTCTCCTCTCCTCTCCTCTCCTCTCCTCTCCTCTCCTCTCCTCATAGTAATAAACAGAGACAATCACATAAAGTAGCTCTATTGTTAAACTCAGGATAGTAGACCCCCAAAAAACGATTGCTGCTTTTGCAGTGACATTGCGGTACCTGGGTGACATTGCAGTATCTGAAGAAAATAAGGATTTTGTAAGCGCTGTTACTTGTACCCCTGAAGGGTGTGGGTAGTTGCAGACTGCATTTTGTACAGCACTGTGAATCTCTTATGTGGACATAATTCGCTACAGTAAATAGTTAATTCATATATACTCAAACTAATCAGTCTGTCTGTTTCTTATTGGTTTCTAACTCACACACGCCCACAGTACCTGTACATAAGGCGGACCGTAGTTGTTCAGATGTCGGCGTTCAAATTCCCTCCACCTCCCCGACCTCCTCCCTGTGGCATTTAGTTCTGTAATGTGTAATTATGTCATTTATA